>NC_047670.1:45701792-46001792 GCF_011762505.2 Arvicanthis niloticus
ATGATTATTTCTACCCATCAGTTTTCCATTCAATATTAGCATTTTCTAAGGTACATTGTTAAAATAGTCTTCCACAGTAATAATATTCAGTTCCAATGCAACACATTCTACTGAAATGAAAATACTCCCTTTAAACAGATAGCAAAACCAATTTTGTTTCAAAAATATGTGGAATATGTTTACTAATACTTTTTATAATTAATTGAAATTAATGAAAGGTGATTTCTCCAAAATATTAAAGATTTCTTAACAGAAAGTATATGAATGCAGGAGATAATAACTAGTTAGAATAATATATATATATATATATATATACATATATATATATGTATATATATATTAAAAATCACAATGCATGAAAATTTTCTCATATAGGAATTAGGTATATATAAATATATAACACGTACATATAAATACATAACTACAAATAGGTATTTGCTATGTGTAAGTATAATAAGAAAAATAAGGATTATACTGATTTTTGAGGATTTCACTCATTTTGATTATATCCACTGCTCCACTCCCTGTCCAACTCCTTCTGTTTTCCACAAATCTGTATTAAAATTGATACCTTCTTTGTGTGTGTGTGTGTGTGTGTGTGTGTTAACTGTATACACATGGATCTAGGACTGGCCACCTTGGTTTGGGATGATCATCTCAGAAACAAACTGGCTTCCTCTCTCTCTCAGTGGCCATTAACAGCCTGTATCCCCACAGCTAAGAGTGGGGCTCTGCTGTATGCTAACATCTACCTCCTCTACTTCTGTGCCATAACTGTGGGAAGTTCATGAGTGCCATCACCCCTGTCATGTACAGAAGAACAGAAGATCCTATTGCACTGTTTTTAATTCAGTCTCCCTTAACAATCACTCTATCACCTCTTCTGTTATGGTTCCTAAATCTTCAGTGTAGGAGTTGCCAATTATGCCAGTTATGCCAATTATTAAATAAGCATACATTTATCTACTACAGTTTTTTCTTACAGGGCTTACTGTAGAAATATTAAAGCTCTCTTTTATGTTTCTGAACTCTTCATAAGTGATGCAGCAGACTGGAGCTCTGATGTCTCTGATGACCTTGGAGCATTCTAATTTGCTATCTTTAAGTTTTCTATCTCTTTTATTAAAGTGGAAGTAAGAAATATACAAAGGAATGAGATGAAAATTGAGCTCCAAATCACAATTGTTTAATCTACTTAAAATACTTAAAATTCTTTCGATTTCTACTTTAGAGTGGATCCTTATCATTCATATAATTCAAATAAAAATGAGAGTAGAAAAAATCTAAAGGAAGTAAAGAAACATAACATGTCTTTCGTAGTTGAGGATACAATTTTTCTCTTGAGAGGTCTGAAACTCGCAAGACATCATTCCTGAGCATTGTCTGTGACTTAGCTGCTACTAGGTATCCATAAAGCTGAAGAAGGATAATGACAGAAACAGGTATGAACTTTGTCATTAAATTGAGTCAGAAAAAGACAAGTAATAGAAATGGGGAAAATGTATTAACACTGTATTTTTAATAGTTCGGTTGCAGACAGAACATCAACTTGGGGATATGTTAAACATAAAAATAATCTATTATGTATAGTATGTTAAACAGATGAGAGGCTTGTTGTAAGTTTTTGTTTATAGCTAATAGTCAAAACCAAAAAATCAGAAAACCATGTTTCAAGTTTAGCTTTCAGAACTAGTACTCGACACGAAATAACTCTCAAAGACGGCTTCATCTCCTATGAAAGGAATATCTGGTACCACAGGAAGATCCTTGTTCTATACACATGACAAAAGACCTGTTTCAAGCCCAGTGCTCTCGCTAACTGGATGCTGAGAGCTGGGCTGACCATTCTGTGGTTGTCACCTTAAAGCCACTGTGGTGAAATGTTCCTTCTGCTAAGGGAGTGTCCAAAGGCAGCTTTCACTTATCTGTAATTCCTGGTCAAGGGGAACTAATACCCTCCTCGGGGTTACCAGGCACATATATGCTACACATACATAGACACAGTCAAAACACTCAAACACATCAAATATAAATGTACATATCCCCAAGTGCAATTCATAAATTCCAGAAATATCATGTCATGAAAGACCTATTTTCAGATTAGCAGAAAAAGTGAGTCTTTAAAGACTAGAAGGCTAGCTGAGTGCCAAAGAGTCTTGAGAAAACTGAGTAACACAGAAGAAACCAGAGATATCCATGATCCCAAACTGATTTTGTGTGTGGAAGAGGAAAGAGCTTAGCTGCTGGAGTTGGGGGGGCGGGGGGGAGGATGCTGCTCACTAACAAGAACAGCTTCCAGCAAGAAACAGAAACCTATGGATTTTCAACATCTGCCAATGTCCAGGATAGAAACCCTCCTCTCATTTCCATTTTAAATGTTAACTTGGATCTTCATCTCCTCAAAAGTGGTAGAAATTTATGTCCCACAGCTTTCATTTTTTGACATTTTCCCCAATATTAAAAATGAAGAAAACCATAGACATACTGGAAGACCATTGCTTATTTGTTCCATGAGTAGAATCTGTATGAGCTAGAACTCATTCACTTTGTTCAGTCCAGTGCTCACCCAGCTATGCCATCTGTCTGCTTTCCACATCACTTCCAATATCCTCTCACTTCTGCTATGAAAGCTAGACACCAGATTTCCTTGAGACTCTGAGATTCCATTGTTTACAGCCTCCAGTGGAACCATTCCACTGAGCTTAGAGCAACAGGTAGTAGAAGAAAGAACTTGGAGCATCAACCTTTCACACAAAGCCTGTAGACTTAGGAAGTTACCTGTAGGAATAGAAAGGAGACTGCAATACCAAAAGAAAGCTAGCAAATGAGGCAAATCTCAGAATTGGGACACAAAATCACAGGTTTAAAATTGTTCCAGAGAATTGATGAGAGTCAAATACATTAAAGTTGTTTGCTAAGTTCACAAGAGAGACCTGTCCCCCAAAGATGCTGCAATCTAGACTAGAGAGAGAGAGAGAGAGAGAGAGAGAGAGAGAGAGAGAGAGAGAGAGAGAGAGAGAGTATTTAAGACACAAAACATGATTTAATTGTATTCCTTTTGTGGTAGGAATCACAAGGGGGAACCTTAACAGTGTCCTAGGAGCTCATGCTTCCTGCACCCATTTTAGATGCCTAGACTAAGGATTCAGAACAAAGGTTACTTTGCAAGGCATCATCAAGGACCGAAAGAATAGAGGTATGTTTGCTCTGGATGATAGATATATTAGAACCATGGCAAAGGGCAAAGAAGAAGAAACTACCTCCATATAGACAGTAAGGAAGTCAGTCTTGCTGGAGAGAAGTAACATCTTTCCCTTTAACCCTTGATGATGGTTATTGATGTTGTTATGTACTTGCCATCATCTCATATGGAGTTAAACTGTCCTTATTTTATGGATCTTCAAAATACAAATAATAAAAGCTATATATAAAATAGAGACTGTTTTCTACCATTTGATAAAGAGTATTAATGTGATAGATATAAAGTATTGCTTTTTTTTCTTTGGATGAGAGATGGAAGGCAGGTGTATGTTTCCAGAGGGAATGTGAGGGAAGTATTTAGTGACTAGAATAGTCAAAGAAACTGGCTTGGTATTTCCACAATATGTACACTTTCAGCTCTCATTCCAAATAGAAACCTGCAATATTTTTCAGCTCTGATCTCTCTAGATCTCAACCTGATTATGCTTGATCCCAATGCTTGGGGGGGAGGGTGGGAGTAAATACAGATAACACTCAATGGGAATGCATCCAAGGCAATGTTATATCTCCATGATCACAGTTTGGGGGGTGGTGACCATGACAGAGAATCAATCACGTGTTTTCAGGACACTATTAGTGACTGGTTTCCATTTTGTGACTGGTGTGAAGAACTTAAATACAAGGTATGTGGAGCTCACCGTCATATGGACTTAACAAGCTAGAATTTCATTTGACCTTTCCATTTCAGAACACAATTTCGTCTTAAAAAAAAAAAAAAAAAAAAAAAAAACAAAACAAAAAAAAACTTTTGTAAAGTTGTGGCCAAGAACAATGTTTATGAATGAGAATGTCAGTCATACACTAAGCCCTCCAGAGATTCATGGTGATGTTCCTCTTATCCATAAAATTATCCATTCAATTCCTGAAACCAAAATTTGGCTAGCAGCAGGTATTCTGTTGCTGCCTTGACATCAAGCCAAAGGCCACAGCATGACAACAAATCTGACTTCTGAAACTTCTGTCAGCCTAATGAGTATCAGCCTCATCAAGGTCAAATATTCAGGAAGCGACTGCTGTTTGGAAGCAGATTGTGTGGCTTTTTAAGAGACATATAAGCAAGTGCTAATCATCATGTAATCACCTTGAATTTGTATTGTAAACACTTATAACTACCAATTTTAAAGAGTTCTGCTGTAAAGCTTTTAGATGATTTTCACATCATCTTCTCTTTGCACTGCATGTTAATGATAGTTGAAAACCACTCACAAGTCTGTGGACTGCGACTGCATGCTGATTCTGTTACTATTTTGGGGTATGTTTGAAATGGGCATATTTTTACAGCTAATCAAAAGAGGAGGGTTTCAATGACCCTGGTTCTAATTTTTTTATCGCAATTTCTTTTTTTAGGCTAGTAAGAGTCAAATAAAAATCATAATCTACCAGAGATATGCTTTAGCTGCTTTGAAGGTCAAACCTCAGAGATTTTGAGATCCACAATAGTTTTAAAACCCAAGAATAAATAGATCAGTGTTGGAGGGAGTCGATGCTGGGATGGATAATAAATAATACTAGCAATATACTGGTGGTTTTTAGTCATCTTTGTAACTCTTTTAGTAATTTATTGCAGTTAATGAGGTATGTCACCTGTGAGTTTGCATAACTGGATAGAGTAGACCTCATTCTCTATCTTCTTTGTGTGTCTCAACTCTTTCATTAACATGGATATTTTACTTCCCATTGGTACATGAGTTGCTCTAGGTATGCATTTTGATCTTATTGGCAAGAACATACTAGTACCAGATTGCACGTTGGGTCTTCAATTTTGTACCTGTTGTATCTATCTTCACAATTCTGAAATGAGACTCTAGCCCTGCCACCATTCAGTGCTCTGGAAAAGAAGCTCCTCATGACCTTCTATAAGGAAACTTTCATAAGTTTTGAAGGTAGTCTGTTGATCTAAATAAAAATGTCCCCCATAGGTCCATAGGGAGTGTCATTATTTGGAGATGTGGCATTTGTTGAAGAATGTGTGGCCTTTTGGGGGGAAGTGGTTTTTTTTCAGTCACTTCCTGCCAATCCAGATATAGAACTCTCATGTGCTTCCCTAGTCCGGTGTCACAATGCTTCCTGCCATGCTAATAATGGAATAAACATCTGAATTGTAAGGCAACCCTAGTTAAATATTTTTCTTTACAGTTGCAGTGGTTATGGTATCTCCTTATAGTAATAAAACCTTAACTAAGACAGATAGAGATACAGGTCTTGGAATCTTATAATAAACCCATATGAGCTGTAAGGTGCGGGGCAGTCACAAGACTAGCTAAGAATGTTGGTTTTCAACAACTGTTAATAGAATTGCACCAGTTATGTCCTCAAAGATTATTCAGTCGAGGTAAAGCAAGGCACCATTATATAACATTTATGGATTCAAAATAAGTAGAAAGTGATTTCACATTCTTTAGACATTTAAAGAAATTTAAAAGTCATCAAAGGTGACTGATAAAAAGTAGGATTCAGGAAGCTGTAGAAATGGCTCACTGGTTAAAGGCACTGGAAGCTCTTCCAGAGGACCTAGGTTCAATTTCCAGAACCTACATGTTGGCTCACAAACATCTATAACTCCAATTCCAGGTGATCTGACTCCATATATGCAGGATATATATATATATATATATATATATATATATATATATATATAGAGAGAGAGAGAGAGAGAGAGAGAGTTTCTTTTTATTATATACATATATATATATATAATAAAAAGAAACTAAATATTAAAAAATAGGATTCAGAAAAACTTCAATGATAGAATAAATGACAAAATTATCTAGTCGTATTGAGATGAGTTTTCTTATGTGTCCCTGGAATTATCTTCTGTGCCATTTCTGCCTTCTAAAAACCTTTCTTACAGTTTACTACAAGAGCTTAAATTGAATAAACCCTGATATGAACTAAGATCTTTCTTCTTCAAGTGTCTGATCACTTTCTTTGTAAATACTCTAATCTAAATATTATGATATATATGAATTATCTAGTTATTAAATTACCTTTAGTTATGATGTTTTTTGAAATGTCATAATAAAATCTAATATTATGTTTACTAATTAAAATTGTAAGGAAAACATTACAAAGTAAAGAATATATTGTTACATATCAATTTTGCTATTTAATAATAACAGTTCCAATAGTCGATGCAATGTTAACAATTTACACTCAATTCTTTTTTTTTTTTGATTCTTTTTTTATTAGATATTTTATTTACACTTCAGATGGCATCCCCTATCCCCATTCCCCCCCACCCCCCTTAGGAAACCCATATCCCATGCCCCCTTGTCCTTTTTCCATTTATATATTTTTTTAAAAAAAGAATGTTAATCATAGGCTTTATAAGTTTGGAATTGTTCAATCAGAGGTGTAACCCACTGACCAACCTAGATATAACAACTATCTTTGACTGGTGGAGATACATGAATATCTGCCTCCCTGACTCCCCCCTCTTTCTCTCTTTCATCACCTAGCTTCTCCTCTCCTTCTTCTTCTCCTCTTCTTACTCCTTTTCTTCCTCTCAGTACTCCTCCTACCTTATCTCCTCCTACACATCACCCTTCCTGTTAAAATGAAACTTTTCTCTCAAAATACAATTAAAGCATAATTATGCCAATTTGTACCAGTGAGGTACAGGATAGTCCTAATACCCAGTCCATCCTTTTGTTGACTAACCAGCTCCTCTGTCATCTATTCTAACTAGAACATTTAGTTCTGAACCTGGCTTTAGGATGAATGTCAGCTGATGACCATCCACTCAAATATTTTCTCTTAAGGTCAATAGCTATTTGTTTTCAACCCAATCAGAAATCCAGAATGACTGAGTTAACTATAATTGTGGGAAGCACAAATCGTAGTTTCTAAAACTTAGACAATTTATAGAGACCTCTGACCACCTGGACACTCACTCTACTTCAAAACATTGGAGCATCTGTTCTTCTGCCTTCTGGTCCAGGATCTTCTGACAGACCTTAGTGCTGCAGAATTATTAAGGGCTGATTACTCTGTCTAGGCAGATATAATCAGTCGACTATTCTGCAAGTGTGTCCTTTTCTGGACAGTAATTTGTCTGTAGAAGGAAAGTGGCAATTCTTGCCTAGTGGCTGTCTCACCACAACTGGAGTAACTCCAAGGATGCTCAATTTCTTCTTAGAATTTAACATAGGAAGCTGTCCAGAGCAGACAGGTCTCTAATGAAAATAAACATTAATACTAAAATGTTTGTCATGTCAATTCTAAGGATTTCTGATGTTTTGAAAGCCAGCTATCCATGTAAGGTAATCTGGACTGTTGCCTGTTAACTCCACTCAGCTATTTCTACATAAAACATAGAGAATACCCTTATAATAAACTCCAAGTCATGAATTTGCTATAGTCCCTTAACTCACAGGCTGACCATCTCAAATCAGTTAAAAAGAGTTAAAGAAGGACTGAGTCTAAGCTTTGTATTCCTAAATGTGTTATACTGGTACAATGCCTATGAGAGTAGCAATATTTGTCTCACTCTTATATCATTAAGAAGCTCATGCCAATGAAAACCTTAAAATTTGTAATCAAAGTAAATTGGTGCCATTTAAGAATTTATATCTTCATCTTGATATTAATTATACAGATTTCTACTAATAGGTTATGGCTATGCAATAAACCCTAGCTAATTCTTTCTATTCTGACAAAACCACTACTTTTCCCTTGAAAGACAGTCCAACATTTACCACCTTAGTCCCCTAGCCCAGGGAATAGGGGTGCTGACTCTTCATTAGCTTCTTCAAGCTGATTATGGGCGTTGAGATATTAGAAGAGGAGTTGGGGGGAGAGCAAATTGACAATCCTCTGATGCTGTGTCTTCGATGCCTCCAGATGGAATTCCCGGACCTCAGAGGTTTGAGCAAGTCTGCCCAGCTTGCTTGTTGAGTAGATACACCAAGGCTGATCATTCTGCAATATACAATTCTCAAAACAAATTTTAGTATCAGGATAGTTTTTTTTTTTTTTTTTAAGAGGGCTGACATTTTATTAAGATTATTGGTTCTACTCGATTTTCTATTTTTTCCCCTTTTTTATTGGATATAATATTTACATTTCAAATTTTATCCCCATACCATATTTCCCCCACCACCCAGGAACCCCTTATCCCATCCCCCCTCCTTTTGCTTCTATGAAGGTGTTTATCCACCTACCCCCAGCCCACTCCCCACCCTCAGATCCCCCCCCCCCCCCAGTGCTCAGCCTTCAGGGTACCATTGACCTTGTCTCCCACCTATGTCCAACAAGGCCATCCTCCCCTACATATACTGCTGGAGTCATGTGTCTCTCTATATGTGCTCCTAGGCTGGTGGTTTAGACCCTGGGGAGCTCTGGCTGGTTGGTATTATTGCTCTCCTCACCGGGCCACCAGCCCTTCAGGTTCCTTCAATTTGCTCCTCCATTGGGAACCTTTGATCGGATTAATGGATAGCTGTGGGTATCTGTCTCTGGGTATGTCCGACTCTGGGAGACCTCTAAGGAGACAGCCTTATCAGGCTGCTGTCAGCTTTCCCATCCTGACATCCCTAGCAGCTTCTATTTTTGGTGACTGCCCATGGAATGAATACCCAGGTGGAATGGTCTCCCTACAACCCCCCCCTTCAGATTCTGACCCACACTTTTTCTCCATATTTGCTCCCTTGGGTATTTAGTTACTCCTTCTAAGAAAGACCTAGGCATCCTCACTTGTTCTTTCCTCTTCATGAGCTTCATGTCGTCTGGTAGTTGAATCTTTGTTGTTTCAAATTTTTGGGCTAATCTCCGCTTATCAGTGAATAAATACCATGTGTGTTCTTTTGTGATTGGGTTACTCCACTCAGGATGATATTTTCTAGTTCCATCCATTTACCTAAGAATTTCTCAAATTCATTGTTTTTACTAGCTGAGTAATACTCCATTGTGTAAATGTACCACATTTTTTGTATCCATTCCTCTGTTGAAGGGCATCTGGGTTCTTTCCAGCTTCTGGCTATTATAAATAGGGCTGCTATGAACATAGTGGAGCATATGTCTTTGTTATTTGTTGGGGCATTTTCTGGGTATATGCCCAGGAGTGGTATAGCTGGGTCCTCAGGTAGTGCTATGTCCAATTCTCTGAGGAACCGCCAGACTGACTTCCAGAGTGGTTGTACCAGCTTGCAACCCCACCAACAATGAAGGAGTGTTCCTCTTTCTTCACATGCTCGCCAGCATCTACTATCACCTGAGTTTTTGATCTTAGCCATTCTGACTGGTGTCAGGTGGTATCTCAGTGTTGTTTTGATTTGCATTTCCCTGATGACTAAGGATGTTGAGCATTTCTTAAGGTGCTTCTCGGCCATTCGAGTTTCCTCAGTTGAGAATTCTTTGTTTAGCTCTGTACCCCATTTTTTAATGGGGTTATTTTGTTGTTTGGTGTCTAATTTCTTGAGTTCTTTGTAAATATTCGATATTAGCCCCCTATCGGATGTAGGATTGGTAATGATCTTTTCCCAATCTGTTGGTTGCTGTTTTGTCTTGTTGACAGTGTCCTTTGCCTTACAGAAGCTTTGCAATTTGATGAGGTCCCATTTGTCGATTCTTGATCTTAGAGCATAAGCCATTGGTGTTCTGTTCAGGAACTTTTCCCCTGTGCCTAGGTATTCGAGGGTCTTCCCCAACTTCTCTTCTAATATTTTCAGTGTACCTGGCTTTATGTGAAGGTCCTTTATCCACTTGGAGTTGAGCTTTGTGCAAGGGGATAAGAATGGATTAATTTGCATTCTTCTACATGTTGACATCCAGTTGAGCCAGCACCACTTGTTGAAAATGCTGTCCTTTTTCCACTGGATGAATTTAGCTCCCTTGTCAAAGATCAAGTGACCATAGGTATGCGGGTTCATTTCTGGGTCTTCAATTCTGTTCCATTGATTGTCCTGTCTGTCTCTGTACCAATACCAAGCAGTTTTTATCACTACTGCTCTGTAGTACAGTTTGAGGTCTGGAATGGTGATTCCCCCAGAGGTTCTTTTATTGTTGAGAATAGTTCTCGTTATCCTAGGGTTTTTGTTATTCCAAATGAATTTGTAAATTGCTCTTTCTATCTCTATGAAGAATTGATTTGGAATTTTGATGGGTATTGCATTGAATCTGTAGATTGCTTTTGGCAGTATGGCCATTTTTACTAAGTTAACCCTGCCTATCCAGGAGCATGGGAGATCTTTCCATCTTCTGAGATCTTCAATTTCTTTCTTCAGAGACTTGAAGTTCTTGTCATACAGATCTTTCACTTGCTTGGTTAGATTCACTCCAAGATATTTTATTTTATTTGTGGCTATTGTGAAGGGTGTCATTTCCCTGATTTCTTTCTCAGCCTGTTTATCCTTTGAATAGAGGAAGGCTACTGATTTGTTTGAGTTGATTTTATATCCAGCCACATTGCTAAAGTTGTTTATCAGGTTTAGGAGTTCTCTGGTGGAAGTTTTAGGTTCACTTAAGTATACTATCATATCATCTGCAAATAGTGAAATTTTGACTTCTTCCTTTTCTATCTGTATCCCTTTGACTTCCTTTTGTTGTCTAATTGCTCTAGCTAAGACTTCCAGTACTATATTGAATAGGTAAGGTGAGAGTGGGCAGCCTTGCCTAGTCCCTGATCTTAGTGGGATTGCTTCAAGTTTCTCTCCATTTAGTTTGATGTTGGCTACTGGCTTGCTGTATATTGCTTTTACTATGTTTAGATATGGGCCTTGAATTCCTGATCTTTCCAAGACTTTTTAACATGAAGGGATGTTGAATTTTGTCAAATGCTTTCTCAGCGTCTAGTGAGATGACCATGTGGTTTTTTTCTTTGAGTTTATTTATGTAGTGGATTACATTGATGGATTTTTGAATATTGAACCATCCCTGCATTCCTGGGATAAAGCCTACTTGATCTTGATGGATAATTGTTTTGATGTGTTGTTGGATTTGGTTTGCGAGAATTTTATTGAGTATTTTTGCATCAATATTCATAAGAGAGATTGGTCTGTAGTTCTCTTTCTTTGTTGGGTCTTTCTGTGGTTTAGGTATGAGTATAATGGTAGCTTCATAGAATGAATTGGGTAGTATTCCTTCTGTTTCTATTCGATGGAATAGCTTGAAGAGGATTGGTATTAGGTCTTCCTTGAAGGTCTGAAAGAATTCTGCACTGAAACCATCTGGCCCTGGACATTTTTTGGTGGGAAGATTTTTAATGACTGTGTCTATTTCCTTAGGCATTATGGGACTGTTTAGATGGTTTATCTGCTCCTCATTTAACTTTGGTACCTGGTATCTATCTAGAAAATTGTCCATTTCATCCAGATTTTCTAATTTTGTTGAGTATAGGCCTTTGTAGTAGGATCTGATAATTTTTTTAATTTCCTCTGTTTCTGTTGTTATGTCTCCCTTTTCAGTTCTGATTTTATTAATTTGAATGCTGTCTCTGTGCCCTTTGGTTAGTCTGGCTAAGAGTTTGTCTATCTTGTTGATTTTCTCAAAGAACCAGCTCCTGGTTTTGTTGATATTTTGTATAGTTCTTTTTGTTTCGACTTGGTTGATTTCAGCCCTGAGTTTGATTATTTCCTGCCATCTACTCCTCTTGGGTATACTAGCTTCTTTTTGTTCTAATGCTTTCAGGTTTGCTGTCAAGTTGTTAATGTATGCTCTTTCCACTTTCTTTTTGTGAGCACTTAGAGCTATGATTTTTCCTCTTAGTACTGCTTTCAATGAGTCCCACATGTTTTGAGATGATGTGTCCTCATTTTCATTTAAATCTAAGAAGTCTTTAATTTCTTTCTTAATTTCTTCCTTGACCAAGTCATCATTGAGTAGAGCATTGTTCAGTTGCCAAGTGTATGTCGGTTTTCTGTTGTTTTTGTCCATGTCAAAGACAAGTCTTAATCCATGGTGGTCTGATAAGGTACTAGGGATTATTTCAATCTTTTTGTATCTGTTGAGGCCTGACTTGTGACCAATTATATGGTCTATTTTGGAGAAGGTACCATGAGGTGCTGAGAAGAAGGTATATTCTTTGTTTTTAGGATGAAATGTTCTATAGATGTCAGTTAAGTCCAATTGGTTTAAAACTTCTGTTAGTTTCATTGTGTCTCGATTTAGTTTCTGTTTCCATGATCTGTCCATAGCTGAGAGTGGGGTGTTGAAATCTCCCACTATTATTGTGTAGGGTGCAATGTATGCTTTAAGTTTTAGTAAAGTGTCTTTTATGTATGTGGGTGCCCTTACATTTGGGGCATAGATGTTGAGAATTGCAAGTTCCTCTTGGTACATTTTTCCTTTCATGAATATGAAGTGTCCTTCTTTATCTTTTTTGATTACTTCTGGTTGAAAACTGATTTTATTTGATATTAGAATCGCTACTCCAGCTTGTTTCTTGGGACCATTTGCTTGGCAGATTGTTTTCCAACCTTTTACTCTGAGGTAGTGTCTGTCCTTTCCACAGAGGTGCGTTTCCTGAATGCAGCAATATGTTGGGTCCTGTTTACGTATCCAGTCTGATAGTCTACGTCTTTTTACTGGAGAATTGAGTCCATTGATATTAAGAGATATTAAAGAAAAATGAGTGTTGTTTCCTGGTATTTTTGTTATTGGCAGTGGAGATATGTTTGTGTAGCTACCTTCTTTTACGGTTTTTGGAAGATTACTTTCCTGCTTTTTCTAGGTTGTAGTTTCCCTCCTTGTGATGGAGTTTTCCACCAATTATCCTTTGAAGTGCTGGGTTTGTGTTGAGATACTGTGTAAATTTGGATTTGTCATGGAATATTTTGGTTTCTCCATCAACAATGATTGACAGTTTTGCTGGGTATAGTAGTCTGGGCTGACATTTATGTTCTTTTAGGGTCTGTATGATATCGGTCCAGGATCTTCTGGCTTTTATGGTCTCTGGTGAGAAGTCTGGTGTAATTCTTATAGGTCTGCCTTTATATGTTACTTTGCCTTTTTCCCTTACTGCTTTTAGTATTTTTTCTTTGTTTTGTACATTTGATGTTTTGACTATTATGTGGCAGGAAGTATTTCTTTTCTGGTCTAAACTATTTGGAGTTCTGTAGGCTTCTTGTATATTTATGGACAGCTCTTTCTTTAGGTTAGGGAAGTTTTCCTCTATAATTTTGTTGAGGATATTTACTGGTCCTTTAAGTTGGGAGTCTTCCCCCTCATTTATTCCTATTATCCTTAGGTTTGGCCTTCTCATTGTGTCTTGGATTTCTTGTATATTTTGGGTTAGTAGCTTTTTGTATTTTGCATTTTCTTTGACAGTTGTGTCAATGTTTTCCATGGTATCTTCTGCACATGATATTCTCTCTTCCATCTCTTGTATTCTGTTGGTAATACTTGTGTCTATGACTCCTGATCGTTTTTTTAAGTTTTCTATCTCCAGGGTGTTCTCCCTTTGTGATTTCTTTATTGTTTCTACTTCCATTTTTAGATCCTGTATGGTTTTGTTTAATTCCTTCTCCTGTTTGGTTGCATTTTCTTGCAATTCCTCAAGGGATTTTTGTGTTTCCTCTCCAAGGGTTTCTATCTGTTCTTTGAGAGTGTTATTTATGTCTTTCTTAAAGTCCTCTATCATCATCATGAGAAGTGATTTTAATTCTGAATCCTGCTTTTCTGGTGTGATGGGGTGTTCAGGGCTTGCTATGATGGGGGAACTGGGTTCTGATGATGCCATGTAACTTTGGTTTCTGTTGTTTACATTCTTGTGCCTGCCTTTTGCCATCTGGTTAATTCTAGTGCTACCTGTACTTCTGTCTCTGATTGAAGCCTGTCTTTCCAGTTGTCTCGCTTGTGTTTGGTCTTCCAAGAGTCCAGATGTCTCTGTGATTTTTTCCAGCTGCCTTGATTAAGATGGTATCTCTAGGATGCCTCAGGGTATGGTGCCTCCAAGGTAGCAGTCCAGCTAGATGTCTGCTGTTCTGGGTGCAGTGTCTCCTCTTGGATATCTCAGGATATGTTGTCTGACACTCTGAGTTCAGTTGTTCCTCTGTGGCTCTGGGTTGAGTGGACCTTCCAGGCAGGATCCGGGGTCCACACAACTGCAGACCTGGTAGAGGTCTGGTCCGGGCCACAGACCCGGGAGATGGTCAAAAGGGGGGTGCTAGCCGGCAGGGGCGCGGGGGGGGGGGAGGGGTATCTGCTGGATTCTGAGCACTCAGGGCACCCAGCTATGAGCTCAGGGTAGTATGTGAGTTTTCCTACCTAAAGCTGGTTGCAGGATCTGTGGATCCCCCAGAATGTGTCTGGCAGAATCCGGGGTGCACTCACCCGCAGGCCTCAGACTGGAGGAGGGGCGAGCGGTGGAAGGGGAGTGCTAGCACTGGCTATGGGTTCTATGGATCCCCCAGAATGTGTCTGGTGGAATCCGGGGTGCACTCATCCGCAGGCCTCAGACCCGAGGTAGTTATGATGTTTAATCATAGCAACATAAAATAACTAAAATATACATTGGTAAAATGATGCAAGATAAGGAGGAAATTTGATGTTTTCAGGTAAGTCACAATGATTCACTAAAGGGGAAAAAAGCCATAAAGAGTTTCTTTGTGCTGCATCAAAAATTTTGACCTTTGACACAAAATATGCATATTATACATTTTATAAGCTACCATCATTATTAAAGATACTGAATATGAAAAATATATGCAATGTAATTGAGAATAATAATTTATGTGTCAGTAGCAACTATGACACATTTCATTTAAATATTGTCTTGTGAATGAGTAAATGCATTCAAGTCACTGGTATGATATAGATAAATAATTTTTACTTTGGTGATAATAGAAAAATCAACATAATATAAGAAGAAGACTCTGAATTCAAATATAGTTATGTGAAAAACAGAGGAAAACTATGTAAAAGTCAATGTTGTGTTAATTAATATTAGTTTATTTGTAATACTATTACTGGGGGATAAAAAATATTACCCTTGCAGAATGGGATAAAGACAACATTAGACTTCTGTGTTAATTCATACAAGTGCATAAGCATAGAAAATAATATTGAAATAGAATGATTTACAAAAAGAATGTTAGAAATTCTAATATTCCCATACCTAACGTTATAATAAATATTGTCTGTTCTTTTCCTTACTCAAAGACAAACATCTTGGTTTTATATCTCTATGGTAACTTCTGATCAATCTCTAATCAGATATCTGCAGAAATTTCCTGTGATTAATGGCAGGCCAGCCATCACCAAGTTTGTGATGGTGCCATTAATGTAATTACAGAGGACGAAAGAAAGCTTCTAAAGTTTGTCAACACTTCATGAAAAAAAAATAACCAACCAAACAAAACTAAAGAGGTGATTTGCCGTCTGACAGAAAGGTGGTCCCTTGTGATTCTGAAGCATTGCTTTCTGACAGAAAGGTGGTCCCTTGTGATTCTCAAGCAATCAAGATGTGAAGCCTTATGTCTGTTCTTTTAGGAGATATTGAAAGCTGTAATTTAGTGAAAAACATTGCATTAGAATCCCCATTGCCTGTGTTTTGTCCCTCATGGACTGCTTGAATTTTCTGTGTTTACTCTCATTTTGTGTGTTTTCCATATCCATGAAGCATCCATTCCTTTGCTTAAAATATAATTTGCTTTAAAGCAAAGAAGGCATCTGAACTTGCCTCAGAGCCTCTGTGCTAAGTCAATCCTGTGCAAGTTCTGCAGGGACAGAAGGTGAACACCACAGGTTGCACTACCAGTATGCTGAGACCTAGGATTCCTCCTATTTATATGCATTCATCCATCTTTAAATGATTTCCTAAAAATGCCATGCAATGTATTTACATAGATTCATGATTCACTGTATCTGAGGAACAGGAGCTAAAAGCAGTAGTGAATAACCATCTCCATATTCCAGCTTCTCCACTAGCAATCCCAAAGGATGTATGTTCTGGTGTGTTTATCCATAAGTTTTAAATTACTCAGATTATACTCTTGGATTTTAATATCTCTCATGAACATAGTTATGTAACTTTTCTAAATATTCCACTATTATGTGTAGTCCTTTATGGATATTTTTTCTTAAACACAGTACTTAATTAAGTTCTTTCATGACATCTTCTTCCTCCTTGTTTAGGGATACTGTTTGGATTTTGGAGCCCAGGATCCCACAACTTCCTCAGTATCACCTCTATTTTTGCTTTCTGTGGATAATTGCTTATAGAAAAGTCCCAACAATACAAGAAATGATAGTATATCTTGAAAATAATTTTTGCACCTTTATATTAACTGAGAAAATGACTATTTAAGTAATTCTATGTTCTTCAACATAAATTAAATTTATTTAACTGTTAGACAATTAAAACATTCGTGCATCCAGAGAATTTCTCCTAATGTTTAGTAACTACATGTAATGTGCAATGTTTAAACAGGATTCAACAAAGCTTTCTCTTCAATCACTTAAAATTTCTATATGGTAAAACCCTTTCAAAATCATCTATTATAGCTTTTTGAGCCAGACAGATCATAATTATTATGGACTGTAGTTTTAAATAGATGAATTCTGCAGAAATGTTAACTCTTCTGAGCTCTTGTTTTTCATTTTCTTTGATTTTTAGATTGAATGTTCTTTTTGTCTTTGGTATAATTTTGTTTATGATATTTAGTAACATTTATTGTGAGATGGAAGGAACATAAGCATATTGATTCAGTCTTCAATTTCTAAATAGTTGTTTTATTTCTATTTCTCTTTTTGTTCCTTTTTCTTCTATCATATGCTCTATCATACTTTCAGTATTTTATTGAGTATCCTGTGCTTTTTGCAGACTGGGAATGTTCCACACATTTATACTGGATGTGGTAGATACTTTCTCACTATTGTGATATAATTTCCAGACAAAAGCAACTTTTGTAGATTTTTTTTAGCTTATAGTATCAAAAGAATACAGTCTTTTTGAGTAGGATGGCAATGCAGCATGGAGGAAAGGTATACTTGTAGGAAAAAGCATCTTGCTAGTCACATTATACCCACAATCAGGAAGCAGATAGTGATAAAATACTTGCTAATGCTCAATTTCCCACAGTAAAAATGTTCCCATCTACATTTAGAACAGTTCATCTCATATTGGCGAATACACCCAAGACAATCCCCACACATATGCCATCTTCCAGGTGACTTTTTGGTTTAGTCAAATTGACAATGAATACTATTTTATCAGCATACCTTGTACATTTAACATACAAACACATCACTTTTAAGGTATACTCACCCACTCTTATCTCTCTAGGCTAATGAACATGTTATTATATAAAATTCATTCAATTAATTCAACTCATCAAACTTTAAAAGTTCATATGTGCTTTAACAACCTCAGTATGTTAAATGTACATAGTCTCCAAGCTGTGATCCTGTATAAAGTCAACAAGTTATATACATCCAACATATAACAACACAGAGTAATATGGCACTACAGGATTTGGTTTTTGCCCCAGTGGGTTTAGTCTTATATTTCCTTATTATTCTCTGGTTCTTCTATCTTGGAATTGGAGAGTACATTCTGTGACATTTTATGTTGTTAGTATTCAGTTTGTTACTTGATGTTACTGGGTATCAAAAATTAAGAGATTTCCATGGGATTCTGAAGAGATTTTGGGTTTTAAGCAGCATTGTGACTGTGAGAGACTAATGATGACTTTTAAATTGGACTTAATGCATGCATTTTACATCAAGAGCTTGCCATGAACCTCCAGAATCCAGTATCACAATATTGCAGATAGATGATGAAATGCACCCCCATATGCTAGCCTTTTTTCAACACTGGTTTTCAGGTGGTAATGCTGTTTTGGAAGTTATAAAACACCCATAAGAAGTGTCATATTTCTGGAGTAAGTGTGTCACTGGAGGCAGGCAATGAACCTTTCTATGGCTCAATCTCATTCCCTGTTCAGGCTCTGTTTCCTCAGTGTGCATACAGGGTGACTAATCAACTCCTGCCTTCTGCCATCTTCTCTTTCTCATCTGCTGCTACAATGAACTGTTGCTCGGGACTGTAAGCCAAATAAACTCTCTCCACTGAATTTCTTTGTGGGTTGTTTTATCAGAACACCAGTGAAAGAAACACGGACTGAAGGACTAGAGAAATTAAAGTAAAAACTGTAAATGGAAACAATGTTGTGTGAACTGCTACATTTCTTCCTTCACCACTTCTATTATCATTAGGAAGGGACAATTCAAAAGCCAACATCAGAATGAAGTTGTAGGAAAGAGATAAAAAAAAACACTCAAACATAACCAGAAAACTTCACATCCTTAACTTGTTTCAGTAAATATATTTAAAATATAATTCATATTCCATAAAGAGTATCATTTGATCATATGCTTGTACAAAAAATGACAAGCTCGGGGTTATAGAACCAACCATGATGTTGAAGATAAAAGTTTTGTGTTTCCCTAAAGTTCCTACAATAAATATCTTTTACAGTCAACTTTTATGTTACTCACATATGGAGCCCTACCGCTAACTTTAGTAGTGTGTGTGTGTCTGTGTGTAGATGTGTCTGTGTGTGTCTCTCTGTGTATGTCCCTGTGTGTCTGTGTGTGTTTGTGTGTATGTATGATGCTGTCCTTTTTCATTTGTGTTATTTTGTTTTTATTGAAGATTTGGAAATATAGGAAAGTAGCATGGTAACTCTTCTTTATCACAAATACTATATTATTTCGAATGTTCAGAAATAACCAGGATGCCATACATGCCATTTTCAAAATTAGACTGAGAAATTTTTAAACTGGGTTTACCTGGTAGGTTCTTTTATCTGAAGGAGTACAGAAAAGGAACATCATTATGAAGAAGGAATCATATGAGTAAAACTGTTAAACGTGGAAAAAACAGAATGTTTGAACCATAAAGGCTGAGCAAAGTGACACAAGCTTTGTGGATAAGACAGAGAGCATAAACAAGGGGTCTTTGGAAGAATAATGTAGTCAATCAATCAGTCAATCAATAAACAGGTGTCAAAGCTAAGGAGGTAGCTGAATTAATGGAGAGCCTGCCCAACATGCATGGAGGTTCCATTTCCAGGAAGAAATAAACCAGGCAAATGTGTGCACACCTATAATCCCAGCACTTGGGAGGGGAAATTGGAAAAATTGGGAGTTCCACTTATCTGTGCTGCATAGCAAACTCAAAGATATCCTGTGATATCTTAGAGCCAAGGGAAAATAAATTAAAACAAATAAATGAATGAGTAACAACAAAAACGGGGTGTCAGGGTTACAGAGGGTCACCATCCATTTGTCATAATGCTTGAAATGAATGAGGAACCTACTCAATATTTAAGCAGTAGCATGGCAGCAATCAGAACCTTCCTTTCTTTTTTTTTTTTTTTTTTTTGTTGTTACTTAATTGGCACATTTCTTTCTGTGTAAAAATCCAGGAATAATAAGATATCATCAGGGAGCTTTGATTAAGGCAATAAATCCTACAGTAATTTTTTTTACTGTGACTTGAGAAGCTGCTTTTATGCAAAATCCTTTGTATAAAAAGTGGAATCAAGAAGGACCAAAGGTAAACAAGAGAAACAACATTTCCCAAAATAACATCGGTTCATGATGTTGGAACCTTCACTATGTAATGCAGTGTGTTATACAAAGAGAGATACAAAAATGTCTTTATGAGTTGAATTAATTGTATGTAAACCTAAAAATGATTTAAAGTAATAGGATAATTATCTAACATTTTTTCACCTGTATTGCAACATTCTCCCAATTTCTAAATGAATGATGAATCTGATCTCTGCATACATTCAAATGTATCACATATAATAAACACCACTAGTTTCATGTTTGGATGCAAATACAGTATGCCTGCAGACAGACACTATGACCCCACACTTGACCCTGCTTTTACTATTTGCCTTCACAGTAAACTCCACCCAGTGAAGTCTCTTTATAGTTATGACAACTTCTCACCTTCAATCCCATTTCAAAATAATTCCAATTCCATCTGCTTAAAATCTAGCACAAGATATTCAATAATGTAATAACTGCAGTGATTTAAAGCCCAAGCCACTTGTTTATTCCTGGGTTCTGGATGACTTCCTCCTGGGATTCCTCTCCCTTAGGGATGTTATAGCCCACATTGCCTGTATGCCAATAATCCAATGACTTTGCCTTGGTCACTTTCCCTGAGATTCCTCTTCTAAGCTGACCTACAAATGATAGCAAGTGTTTGGATTCTGTGCTGGATTCTGTGCTATCTCCCCTTTATTACATTGTTTCTTCAGGGGACTCCATCAAGTGTCACACTTTGGGTAACATCACAATGAAGTCATAAATGTAACTCTCTCTGATTCTGTTGCTGTGGTCAGAACAACCTCTGATGATATTATTTCTTCACTTTCACATTTAAATTCCTCCTCTTCCAACAATATACTCCCTCTGTGAAAACAGGCTCATCTTAGTGACCACTGGTTATGTCCCTGGCTATAACAATTATCAATACCTTCTTAGTATTAAGTATTCAAATAGTTAACACCTATTTGCTGTGTATTTAGACTATGTTGAATATAGAAGCATTATTTTAGAAGAGTATAGAAAGGATTAGACAATGTCTGATAGTCACAGGAAAACATGTGCCATAAGAATCTTCTTTTTGTAGAAAGTATTCTTAGCATTTTCCCAATGTGGGCAGTGTCTTATAATAATAGTATGTCCTACTCGGATGAGAAAATTGAATTTCTATTTGTCTGAGAATATAAAACATATTTTCTTATTTTAAAATAAAATGGCAACCCATGTGTGTTTACTGCTCTAGAGACAATGCAACATGGGAAAACAGAGCTTAAAAATGAGGTAGACTAAAGTCTCATACAATACCCAACTTTATTCAGAGCAGCAGACAGTTTATACTCTGAGGGTTAAGAAGAATCTCCCGAGTAAAGTATATAATTACAAGGGCAAGCCACACATGTCAAAAACATGTTTATCCATAGAAGCATAGAAAAAAAGAATAGCCATTCATAATGAATAATCTGAAGTAAACTCACTCCTGTGTGCTACACTTGAGAGAAGCACAAAGACACATTCCAAGAACAATTCCATGTTTTGAAGAAACTAACTTCACACTACTTGTCTTGTTTTCTTATAAGCACTCAGAATTCAGCTCACCCAGCTTAGGCTGTGTTCTAACATCTAGGCTACAGTCACATTCATTCAGAACTATTTTTTGAACAGATACTGGAAAGATGACTGAGTAAAGAACTGAAGAGGAAATGTGTATTTCTTGAATATATCAACTTCACAGATTCATAGCTTTTGGAAGTCTTTAAAATTGGTGAACATGTTAATATGGCTTTGTAGCTTGTTTTCACTCCTGTACTAATGAAAATAGTTGATAAGATCTAATAACATAATCTCATTGATTATGACAAAAATTTCTGTTTAATAATTAATGATTAATTTCATTTTTTATTTTCTTTAATATGGACTTACATCTAAGAAATTATATAACCTGACGAAACACACATGTACACACACACAAACAAGTGCACACCACCCAAAGAGACACAAACTCATAAACATACACAAATGAGATTATTTCAGAAATATTAAAAACTCTGGATCAGAGCTGATGATTCCATATCTGGTGGATTCCAATACTTGATGATTGGTTTTCTATCTGTCCCTTGTAGCCTTGTGTCTCATAGACTTTGACACATGAATATATTCACACATCTACATTCTGATTGGTTGCAACTTTTCTCATTTGTTCAATTGTGACTAGGTTCTGTTGCATCCTTAGTAACTAGGGCCAGAAATAATTTTAGCTTATCAATCACCAAAAACTGTTGTTTCTCACCTGACACAAAGTGAACATATTATTATGGCTGTTAGATGTATCATTTGTACTCATTTATCTTTACATCTTTTATACAAAGTTGGTTGAAGAATTGGATATCTCAAATGCATTTTGAGTAAAAAGTTTAAATTTGGGGTAGAATACTTTAGATGTGTTTTTATAATTTTGAAAACTTGAAAAACTATTGAACATTCTGCCTGTTCATGGTACAAAAATAGCCTTTGCAGAAGAAATAATGATTTTGGCTGGGTTGCTTTCCTCTACCAGCTAGCAGTGAGTAGAGAAGAGTGCTAACTAAAAAGACTTCTACTGTAAAATGCACTGTGATTGCCACTATGGTAAAAGTACACGGGTGCTCTCTATAAGGAAATATTGATGTGTTTGGAGGGAATCTGAAAGCATATTGGGTAGATCAACTCTATTTACATAATTCTAAGTAGGTTTTGATAACCGGAACATATTAAAGAAAAAAATACTTTTGGTGTTTCAGAAAACCATAGCTTAGATGTTCTAATCACATGGCAATATAAACTGAGAAAAGGTGAATCCATTGAGAGTTATCAGGGAGTACCAAGTGTCATTGCTATGAAGAATAAAAGGCCTGTTTTCACAACAGTGCCCATGCACTATGATCCAAGCCAAGGATGTAAGCTAGCCTAAAGTGGTATAGATTCTTACACATTTTAAAACCCTGCATGTCCATCATTCTATAGAACCTGATAATTACCTGAGAATCATGTTGGAGGAATTGTTGCCTGATAATATGGTAAATTAATAATAATATGGATGGATGATATGCTTGAACTATGCCCAGTTAGATAATTCATAATAATGTTTCTTGAATGAATGGTAACCTCTCCTCTATGAATAGACAAATCATTATCAGAGTTCTTCACACTAGGATAGGCATCTTCTTGTTCAGTTTTCCTGAATCACCAAAGCCATTGAATAAATTGGGATAAATATTAATATTTTTTTACATATAAAATCTCCATCAATGTCAAAATCTCCATCAATTTTGGTATAATTAAATCATTAGTAATTTGCTTTATTTTTCCATTTATGTATTTTACATACATTAGTATGAAATTACTAATACCTGTTAAGTACTTATTTTATGAATATGTTTGACTTTCTTTGCTCACATAATGATTTTTTGTTTTACCTATACTATTGCATATGCATTCTTTTTATTGATTATTATTATTACTATATTATTAATGTAATACTTCTGTATTACTACTACTGCATTTTTTCCTCATTGGTGGTTATTTATATTGTTTCAGACGTTGATATTATTAACAAAGCTATTATGAATTATACTTCTTTGTTAATAAATGTTTTATTAATTCATTGAGAATTTCATATATTATATTTTGCTTGTATTCAACATCAATGTCTCTTCTTACTAGTATCCAAATCCATCTCACCTTCCTAATCATAGAATCTCATGTTCTCCTTTTTTTTATTGAAAATAGATGTTTTCATACAATATATTCTGATTAGTTGCCTTCCCCGACTCCTCCCAGATACTCCTTACATCCCTGCTCACACAAATGCACAATTTTGTTTTGCTTTCTCATGAATAATCTAAAAAACATAAATAAAGAAAATAAAATTAAATAAAAAACAAAGTAGAAAAATATAACATCAAAACATAACCGATCAAAGAAAAAGCACAAGAAACACATATAGATGCAAAGACTATGTATAGACTATAATCCTATAAAACCACAACCTTGAAGCCATCATAATTTATGAGCAAAAATATCTGTAATGTAAAAATAAATAAGTACCTGGATACAGCATGAGACAAAGCAAACAAACAAACAAACAAACAACAAAAACATGAAATTCATTTTGTGTTGACTATCTACTTCTGGGGATGGGGCCTACCTAAATTGAGGTTTCTATACCCAGTGTATTCCCAGATTCCAGTTTATATATTCAGATAATTTCATCACTGGGAAAATAGCAGAGTACACTTACCAAATGATTGGTAGATGTACTCCTATGTGCAGTATATTACCATACTGAATCCTGTCAGTGTTGAGTCATAGGGTGAGTATTGGGCATTAAATCATATTTAAACATGAAAAAGTGGTGATAAGAGAAAACCCTTGAATACATTTATAAGACCAGACTTATGAACAGAGATACAAGTCTTAGCTGTTTTCTAATTTTTTTTAAATAATTTTTATTGTATATTTGTGTGTCCCACATGCACACATGTAGGCTGTGGCATGCATGTGAAAGTCAGAGGACAACTTGTCTGAGTTGGCTCACTACTTTCACCGTGGGTCCCAGCAAATAAACTCAGATTTTCAGTCTTAGCAACAAGTGCCTTACAGGCTTAGCCATCTCTCCATC
This sequence comes from Arvicanthis niloticus, assembly GCF_011762505.2. Taxonomy (NCBI): domain Eukaryota; kingdom Metazoa; phylum Chordata; class Mammalia; order Rodentia; family Muridae; genus Arvicanthis; species Arvicanthis niloticus. Next base: position 45,726,214 of record NC_047670.1, read on the forward strand.
CAACTTCTGCCATTTCCCACTGTGTATATTACAAAGTGCATTCTCATCACTGACCATTATAAATCAAAATATTAATCACTCTGAAAGAATTTGAAAGCATCTTTCAATATTAAATATTCTGCCAAGACTCAATTCTGTAGGTGAAAATAAACAAGACTATCCATTTCATTAGTATACAATTTCTTTCTTTAAAATAGTAGGATTATTTATGTATCAAGCAACTGTTTTAAAAATGGATTTAAGTTTAGTTTTAAGTAAACATTAGATTTATACACCTGTTTTATACACCTTTACTCCTGGAGTCATGTAAAAGTATCTTGATAATAAGACTCTCTAGTGGACTATTTTGAGAAGAGTTGCTCTAAAATATGACTCTTTGGTCCCCTCTATGAATAACTGGCATTTTGCCAAAGCCACATGCCCTTGCTTACTACTCCCACCAGTCAGTGAAGTTACAGATGCTGTGCAAATCTACATTCGACACTTGTTACAGTGAACTGGTTTTGTCAGTGAGATGTGTGATTTTGATTTGCATTTCCTGATAACTAAAGTATACAGACAGTTTTAAGATGACTGTGATTATGAGCTTTAGGCACCATTCATGCCTTTGTCATAAGGACTTCCATTTGAGTGAAGATTCACTAGGATTTGCAGCCAAATGATAAAATATGGAATTAGATAACAGGTGTCATTTCTGAGATTAAGTTCCAAAAGATTGTAATTTGCTGGCAGAATTTCCTAATGGCTATCATGTTAAAGTGTGTATGAGGCAAGGAAATAAGCAGGGTATCCAGCCAGAACATCCAAGAGATGCAGGGTCTTACTGAAACAAACTCACATGGATAATGATTTTACAAAACAAACGAAAAAAATCTAGCATAGAGATTAAGCTTTTGCCAGTTCAGGCTTGAGGAAAGACCCTAGTCTTTGCTAATATTTTTAAATTTTGTGTCATAGCTTTATGAAGCAAACAGCAGTTTAAACTGTGAAAAAATACTAATCCACAGAAACTCAGAAGACCTAACAAGTTGATGTGTTTTGTTGCTGTTTTAAAATAATTTGTTCCTCAGATGACAAAAGCATTGAACCTTTAATTCTTCAGACAAATTCCAACTCTAATAGATCTGTTCTCTAAATAGCTTTGGCTTACTTTCTACTGTCTTTTATTGGCACACAATTTCACTTTGGTCTTTCTTAGGATACCTAATAATACTGGATGTATGTTGGACTTTTGGTTAATATGCTTACAATTCAGTGTTATCTTCTGCCTAGGGAGGTAGATACTTGCCTCAGTAGGCAGTCGTCTTATGAACTGAGAACCTTGACCTTTTAAGAACCTCACCTGAGCATTTGTTGGGGCAAATGTTTAGAATCTAAGGGTGTTTTTTTTCTACAGTTTCTCTGTGGATCTTAGATCTTTGCTGCTTGATTTTGTCTTCCTATCACATATATACAAGGAATCTTTTTTTTTCTTTTTCTTTTTTTTTTTTTCTTTCTTTTTTCTTTTTTTGCTTTAATACCATTTAGTTGCATGAAAGTATTAAGGTCAGTTCTAGGTTGAGAAACTAGCAATTCAGTACATGAAAATAGTCAAAAAAAAAAAAAAAAAAAAAAAAAACCAAGCAAGACAATAAATAAAAATAGTCAAAGAACAACAAAGGCAATAAACAAAGTCCCATGATCACTGTTTCTAAGGGCCTATCAGGATGACAAAAATATCTGAACCAACTTCCCTATCCTAGCCCAAAGTCATTTTCATGCCTGAAGCCTACTGCTTTGTTCTAGCCTAAAATTTAGATTCCTCTAAAATTACTTCTTTGTTCTAGCCTAATGTTTTATTCCTGCCTGAAGCCCATTTCCTTGTCCTTGGCCAATATCAGATTCCTGCCAAGCAACCCCAAAAGCTCTCCACATCTCCCCCTTTTGTATTTTATAAACAAGACTGAGCATGTATTAGATTACTCTGACAAGAATACCTTCCTTACCTGTCTTGGAATATGTGTTAGCAAAAGGAATGCACTTATGTCTTAGGTTGGTCCTTACCAAGGATATGTGCAGAATCTTACCCATCCTTGGCTTGCAAGCCTGTTAATTTAATAACTCTGTCTGGGGGTCCATTATCAGTTTCAAGCCATGTACTTTTGCTGCCAACATGTTGATTTTGTTAAAGACAAGCTTTAACCTGAAGGGCAGAAATAAAAGTATTCCCAGGACAAAAAGGTCTAGCATGATCAAGCTATATACACCATTTTGAAGCTTGACTAAAATGGAAATATTGATCTCAGCCCATGGTAATTTTATCAACAGTATCTGCAGCATCAAAGCTCAGAAGAGCAGCATTCTTTACATTCATAATCTCATTATGCAAAGTTAAAACATCCAAAGATGTGTTAGAATTATTAGTGTATTTGTTAAGGCTCTTTTAATTGTCAAGTTCAACTTAATTTTGTTTCTTCTACAGTATTTAATGTAAGTTGAATTGATTGTACACTTTCTAATTGTGTTAGTGTATTGAAACCTGACATGTCTGTTATGGGGTTTATCAACCAGCTTTTGTTTTATTGACCTGAATATTGCCGAATCTTGGACTACTGAAAAAAGCTTGCAAGTACTGGAAGACGTGAGTCAGGCTTTAACCAGAAGCAAGAGGGTAGTGGGCTTGATTATTGCTGGCATAGCAGCTTTAACTACATTAATTGCAATCACTATTGCTTCTGCAATTGCTTTGACACAAGAACTCAAGACAGCTACTTTTGTTAATTATTTAGCAAAAAAAATGTTACTAATGTGTTGAGTATACAAGAGGATTTAGATAGGCATTTGGAACAATGGATTGATGCTCTTTATCCTATTCAAATTATTGGAAGGATGTTCACAATTTAAGAGTAAGGAGCCATCTTGAGTGTCATGCCAAATACCAATGGATTTGTGTTACTTCTAAAATTTACAATGATAATCATTATAATTAGGAAAAAGACACTTGCAGGATATTTGGCATAATCCACAGGGATTCTTATTTGGAAGTATTTTTCTTACTTTAGAGCATGGCCTCTCAGATGTCCAGTGTAGTGTACCATTGTTATTAATGGAAAGTATAAATTTCCTTTACTCGGAGCCTCATCTTCTTCCAATGCTGCTCCAGTCCTGCTGTTTCAGATCCTCCCTCAGTTTTGCAGCTGCTCTTTAAGCAAAGGAAAACATTCTTACCCAGCATGTCCTCAAGAGACTTCAGACCAAAGCTTCAAAGGGCTGGAGATATTCCTGAACAATGTTTCAGCCTTTAAAGCTCTGTGTTTCAGATTGAGGTTCTGGTACTGTGTCAAATTTTGACCTCCTCTTGCAGAGTCAAAAGGAATTTTCCTGCTTTCTAGACTGTAACCTACTGAGTAATATTAGATATTATCTCAGGCTAAAGGACTGTCCCTTACCATCACCTCCCTAGTCCTCTGGCTTTCCAAACTTACTGCCAGTGTTATTCTGTCTATGAACTTTGCCATTATGTACTACCCATCCCCCATTGTTATGGCTATATCATAAAGGAGAGACAGTCTTCGTCTCAGTTGCTTTGTCAAAATCTTGATAATGTTTTTTTGTATGGAACATCAATGATCCTTGCTAGGTCAAACTCATTTATTGACAAGCTCATATTCTTTCTCAAAGCATGTTTGGTTCTTTAGTGTTTGTTATGTTTATACTTGAAGATAAAATTGAAATTTTGACTTCTTGCTTTGTAAGATTTCTAAAGGGGTTAGCATGCAATATTCTTTTTTGCTGCATTGCCTTAAAATTAGTAATTATTCATGTGGATAAGAAACTTATACGTTCCTCCCTGATTTTGAGTAGTTTCATTTTGATAACTGTGTTTCTCACTTTCATAGAAATAATGAACTCTTCATCTCTAATAAGAATCCTACTTGTTTTTTTTTTAATAATGATTTTACTCCTATGCATTTGTCTTTTTAAAATAAAACACTTCTATGGAACCATAACAAAAGAAAATTTTATATTAAAAAAACCCCACCATTTCTAAGAACTCAGTTTTCTTGTATTTGATGAGAATTCTATCTTTTCCAAATACACATTTAATCTAAAAGTCTTCAAATATTTAGGACAGCAATTACTGTGCAATATGTATTATATTTTATGATTGTTTAGGCTTACTATTTATGTAAACCCTAAAAGTGTCACTTTATATGTTGAGTTTCTGACCTGGGACAAGATGCTGAGGGGATTACCAAAGCAGATCTGGCCTCCAGGTTCTCCCAGCACCCCTCAGTTACATGCCTGCCCTACCTGTTACTGGGCATTGTTGGCAAGCCCTACCCTCTAATGTGAATTTTCCAGCCCAGAGACTGGGTTCTTTTTTTATATTTTGATCCTCTCCCTCCCCCTTTCTCTCCATTTCTTCTTTCCTCTGAATCTGAATGTGTGATTTATCTCTCTGCCCACCCCTAGCTTTTCTGTCTCCTCATCTGCACAGTGCCTTCCCATACCTCCACCTGTAAGATGAGTGAGTTCATCAAAGAGCTGCCCCAAATAAACCTGTCTTTTTATATTTTAATTTAACTTGAATTGGCTTATTCTGTTCACAGAAGAAATATGTCAACATATCTATATCCAAAACCTGAGAGACACTTCAAACACAGACATTCTCATCCATGTAATCTTCCTTTAATGTTCTTTGCTGTGTATAATAAAATCTAGTCATAGTATTCTAAGATAAACCAAAACATGTTTGCTTTGTACTTTCATTTGCTTTGGGTGTTGTTTGTTATTCTTCCATCCCATAGCACATTTCTTCCTATTCTTCTTATCCATGTATCACATAACCATCTTGAATTAAAAAATAAAAAAGAAATATAAAGAAGATGCCTGCTCCTAGGTCAGATGGAGAAGAAAGTTTATTGTAGATATCTGGGAGAGCATAGCCAATGGCAGGGACATCTGGGAGAGTTGAAGAGTGGTCATCACCAGGCTAAGATGGGCCATATGGGGAGAGGGGAAAGGAAAGAGAGAAGAGAAAAGTAATCAGAAACGCTACCAATAAGTCCAAAATTATAATGGTGAATTTTTCACCCAATCTTTTGGTTCCCTGAAGTAATGACTTTGAGACATAGTTACATTTATGAATAAAGGCTTAGGAAATGAACATGGGCCTGTTTCCCTACTACCTCATAAGTTAATTATCCCATTTATTCTATTTTAATTCCTGCCACATGCCTGGTTACCTGGTCCTCAGTTTCAAGCAACTGTCTTCCTTTGTGTCTGGGATGAGTCTCTCTCAACAGACTCTCTCCCAGAATCCGCCCTGTCTCTGATGGATATCCTACCTTCTAATTCTGCCCCAGCTCATTGGCCATATGCTTTTTTTATTGCCAGATGAAGCTTCAATACATTACACAAGAAATTATCTCTACACAAAGGTACAAAGAGAATAAATAACCCAAAGTATCAAATTATATAAGAAAGAGAAGTCCAGCCCCCTGGGTTAGAAAAGTTTAGAATAGGGGATGGGGTATGCTACCATACCCTGGAAGAGGTAGGGACTGCATAATGCAGGGACAACCTGGTGGCTAGGTCTGGTTTGTTAAATAGGCACCTCAGACATTGGTCCCAAGAATGAAACCTAATACATCTGTCATCCAAAGTCTTCAGCTTCCACCATCCTTTCTGAGTGGCATTCATAAAATGTTTTTCCTGAGTCCTAGGTGACTTCCACTTATCTCTTTGACATATGGATCTTTTTAGAAAATAAGAATTATGTTAGTTCAACTTTTGCTCATGGAATGTAAACACTGGCCTGATTTAGAATCAGCAGAGATGTATGTTGCTTTGTTGACTGCAGGAAATTTGAGTAGGGTGAAAGAGGAAACAGATTCATTCGGGTTTTGGCTAAAAAATTAAGAGAACCTGGGGGAATGCAAAGGCAAGCTGATACTCCTCACTCTAATAGAGAGTTTGTTATCCAGCACAGGGAAGGAGCTGAAAATCACAGCACCTTTCCAGAAAAGACTGTAGATCTATGGATCATTCTTAATTTTATTACTGCTGTCTGCACTGGTGCATGAATGTGTGCCTCTGTGTTTGGTGTGTGTGTGTGTGTGTCTGTGTGTGTGTGTGTGTGTATGTGTGTGTCTGTGTGTCTGTGTGTGTCTGTGTGTGTGTGGTCTACTGTGTGGTATGTGGTATATAGTACATGGTATGTGGTGTATATGTATGTATGTCTGCTAGATAGATTATCAAAATTTATACTGCTATTGTGTGTAGCTATGTTTCACAGTTAAAGCTTTTTAACTCCTTGCATATTCTGCATATCAATATTCCTTTATGCATAGAATTTGCAGCTACTGTCTGCTATTCTCTAAACTGTCTTTACTAGATTGTTTTCTTTACAGAGCAGAAGCATTGTAGCTACATAAAAAGCCCATTAGTCTATTTTGTTTTTGTTTTCTGTGCTTTAGGGGCTCTTGTCCAAAACTAACTATAATTGAAAGAAGCCAGGCACAGGAAAATGAGTATTACATGAACTGAGTCATATGTGCAATATAAAAATAGTATCTCCCAGAAGCTGAGAGTAGAACACTGGTTACTAGTGGCTGGCAAAGAGAAGAAAGGGAAAAAGGAAGCAAGACACTAAGTCAAGCTGATGAGAGTCAGAGTCTCTGTGGTACTGTAGTCTTATGTGCTAAAATACCTGGAGGAAAGGTTCACAGATATTTCTACAATGAATAAATGGTAGATGGTTGAAAAAACTTATATATTATGTAACCTGTTTTAAATGTTATGTAATAAACATGTGAAAGGGTCACACGTATCCCTTTAATATGATTTTATTTTTAAGCATATCAATTTAACAATAAATAGATATATTAATTAATTAATTAATTAATTAAAAAAACATAATTTCTCTAGGGAACAGAGAAAACCAAGTGAACTATAGGAATGGAGTGGTGCTATAGTACTATGCAAAAGTCCCCAAGAGTTGATGTGAGCCCTGTGTTCAATTCACATACATACAGAAAAACACAGACTGCATCAGACAAGTGAATTAGAACAGGCTTGTGTGTAAAGCCAAGTTTTGGATCAAGCAGCCCAATTATGACAACTGAGATATTTACAAGGTGCCAATCTGTCAAATAAATGGAGCCTAAAGTGGCTGTGGAATAATAGCCTGTAATACCGTCTGCCATTTTACTTGACTGATGCACTCTATTTTAAACTTTTTTTTTTCACATGCTTTAGCTGATTTGTGGACGTCAAAACTAGCAAGTGCCTTTCAATTCTAGGCAAAAGAGCAGGTGACTGGTATCTACTGTCCACCTGTGGCCAACTGTGATGACAATTTAATTGTGTGATGGTCTTTGTTAATCATCATAACAGGTAGCTGGGCAGCTGTCACCTCTCCAGTGAGAGAAGCTGAAGCCCAAAGTCACACAAGTGACAGGTGATGAACATGTGGCTTTAATGACTTCTATGATGTCACATTCTGCTTCACTGGGGAAGTCAGTACTGCCTTTATTTTACTGCAGTGTAATTATTAGTCTCATGCTGTTGGGCCCTGATCTGTCGGAGGGCGTTAACTGTGTTTTATCTTTTTCTTGTTTACTTAGACAGAACATTAGCATAAAATTAGTAAGCAGTTAGTCAGTTACAAGTCTCATAGAATAAAATGGTAATCTTAGAGTTTAAGACTTTAGTTATAGGATGTTTTCTGTCTCTACATTATTTTTCTTTCCTGACTCAATGAAACTTATTGGCTCTTTCATCCATATGGCTATTGTGTGGATTACAGCGTTAAACAGAGTAGAAAATGGAGACATCCCAGTATAAAACATAATTGCAAGTTACCGCTAGAGCAGTAACTAATTCAATAATTAGCAAGATTATATTTTTGAGTATGGGTCATTCAACTGCTGAATTATTTTTCATGAACTCTGATTCATGTGCAGTGAACCTCTGTGTATCCTAAGAAGTAAACTAAATTAAGAATTCTTATTTAAAATGTTTAAATTCATGTGTAGTGGTGTCATATCAGCTGCTCACAAAATTCTCATATATTACCTATGGAGGCAAGAAAAGAACATTGTATGCCCTGGGACTGGAGACACAGAGTGTTGTGAGCTACTGTGTGGGTACTGGAGACTGAATCCAATTTCTCTGAAAAAGCAACCAAAATTCTTAGCTGCATTTCATGGCTGCTGAGCCATCTCTCTAGCCCCGCCCCCCCCAAATCAAACATTGTTTCTGCCCAACTTTACCTTTAGAAACATGATGGTGTTTTGAATGGACAAAACATGTGATTCTTGATGATACAGTATAAATAACCATCTCCATGTTGGTTTTAACTTACAGATTTATTTAAATTTTAGAAAACATATAACGGGGCTGGGAAGATATCAGCTGGTAAAGGTGCTTGTTGCTCAAACTGAGCAGCCTAAATCTAACTCCTGGAACTCATGGAAAGATGAGAGGAGAGAATTTACTGCACAAGATTGGCAACTGACCCCCAAATGTACTCTGTGGCGTGCATGAGGCCTCACACCCCAAATAATTTTATAGGTAACTATCATATAATTATTTATAATTAAAATACTGTTACACTGTTGAGTAACTTGAGATATATATATATATATATATATATATATATATATATATATATCAAGTGCAATGTTCATGACAACAGGTTGCATGTAACAGGGTCTAGACTTATACATTGAGCAGAATAATTTTAGAAAAAGAAAAAAAAAAAAAAAAAAAAAAAAGGAAACCCGAGGAACAATGAGTGAGGGAACAGAGTTCATCAGGGTCAAAATGAATGTGTATCCCATGTCAAAAGCAGAAAGGCCAGTTGCCAAGTGTATGTATTCCCAAAATGTTGTTAAGGGGTTTTAGTTTCCATATATTATATATGAAGAACAGGAAAACTTACAGCTCAGCTGTTGTTACACACCATTGCTCCGACCATGAGGGACACTGGATGACAGATGTTATCCACTCAAGGTTAAAGTGGTATAAGCAAGAAAAGGCTTTGTGCTGGAGGTCTTATCTGTGGCATTAGGGAGTTTGCAGAAACTTGCCATGCTAGATCGTGGTGACTACTGTTTCAAGAGTTAAAGAATATTGAGACCTCCTCTGTCACATTTTAAATCTCATTATGGAAGTTTGAGAGTGTGGCAGATGCCTTTCCAGAGTAGTTACTAGCACAGTGATTCTCTACCTTTCTAATGCTCCTACTCTTTAATACAGTTCCTTATGGTGTAGTGATCTTAAACAATAAAGGTATTTTGTTGCTGCTTCATGGCTGTAATTTGCTACTGTTGTGAATTGTGATGGACATATCTGATATACTGGATTTCTGATATATAAACCATGTAGGAGGTCATGACCCACAGTGGACTAAAAACACTGAACTAGCAAGTTATATAGTCAATGTTCACGCAAACTAGAGGACTCTGAACATAGGTATTGAAGTCTAGTGTCCTAAGTGGCCTCTATCTCCAGTCAAGGAAAGGACAGGAGACCTCAGTAGGATTTCACAGCAAGAGAAATCTGACTCTTGCAGCACAAAGTGTATATATGGTAAACTTCCATTTAATGCAATGCTCTTGATCGGAAATGACTAGCCACTTGATGCAACAAGGACCAGTGGATGTGCCTTTCTGTGTTCTCTGATCATGTTCTGTGTGTGACGTGGAAGAGTTCACCATTAACTAAGCTCTTGAAGATGAAGCGGAGTCACACTGCACAGGGCCAGGCAAGGAAGGGATGTCCAGCAGGATGCTGAAGTAAAGGTAAAGTATGAGAAATGTTGTTATTATCTCTAAGACATAGGAAAGAAACAGAAAGATTCCTTAAAATTTGGTAGTGTGGATTTCTGCCGACTCTAATTTGTACGGTCTATGTATCTATCTGCTCCATGATAAAGTAGAAGAGCGCATGCTGAACAGTCAGGAAGCAATAGCAGGGCTTGGCTGGAAAGGGTGACCCCACTGGCTCAGAGTTTGCACTTTCTTGGAATTAGCAAGCTCTGAAGTGCCAAACCTAACTCAAACATGAGAGCCTGGGTATTACAACATGAGGGATACCTAAATAAAGCTGAGCTTGATATTTTTTTATAAATATGTCCAGGCAGGATATGTCTGAATCATATGAAAATCTTATTTTTGATGTTTGAGTACTCTCCATAATCGTACAGTACAAACCCTGGTAAACGCACATCTATCAGAGCACTGCCAGACTAGCTATGTTTTACAATGAACCTAGGTTCCCATGAACACATGAAAGCAAAAAAAAAAAAAAAAAAAATGTCATTTGGCCTTCCATACAGGGGTGGTAATTTTTCTACCCATAAATAAGAATGAAAGATGAAAGGTAACATTTGCAAAAATATGGATAGACCTGCAGGTCTTTTTATCAGATGAAATGAGCCAGTGACACAGAGAACTATCATGTGCTTACTGCACATAAAAATTTCTTAAATATCTACAAGTCACAATTAAAAGTGACTGTATATGCTGTAGGGAGAAAAAGAGAAGCGAAAAATAGGATAAAATTAGTAATAGATGGAATCACATGACCAAAATAATTATCTACACGTGCTCAAACTTCAGTATGAAACCCTTCATTCTATACAATTGATATGTACAAGTTAAATATAAATAAGTATAAAATACAGTTAATATAAACATGACTCAAGATGGGACAGTGAGGTTCCTTAACTTTCTAGTCTATAGATCCTTCTCAGTTCACATTGTATAATGTCCATGAGAATATGAAAGCACAAAAGAACCCAATGGGGATACACTAGGAAGCTCATCATTGTTGAACCCATGTCAGGGTTGCCAAATAAAATACATACTATTCACTTTAATCCAAATTACATGTAAGTGACTAAACTTTTTAAGTCCCAAAGTTAGCTGGAACATCATGTATTGGAGAGATTTGAAGATACATTTTTTACATACATAAAATTTGTAACAAATGATCAAAGTATGAAAATACCACATTGAGTATAATTAGACTTATAAGAGTCATTTATGGGAAATTTAACTAAATTATTTATTTTTTACTATGTATTCCTACTTAGATTCATTTTAAAATAGTAACCATAAAGATTATTCACTGGTTCTTAAAACAATTTTGGATTTAGCTTGAAAATTTAAATTTTCATTATCATTAAAGAAGTAGAGAAGTGTTTTAATAAAAAAAAAGGTGCAACATCTCAAAGGCAGGATGTGAAAAGAGCTCTTCATAGTTCAGCTTTTACAGTACAGTGAGCTACTATAGCAGGTATACCCAGATACACAGGACATTAGAGAAACACAATCATCTTGTGCAAGTTCTGGGACACAAGTTATTAGAAGTATATACAGGGAACCATACAAATGAAGTTTTTATTACAGCCAAACACCAAGCTGGTTTTGTTTCTTCCCCTTTTGGGTGACTAGTGAGACATCAAGAGCATTATATCTGGATCAACATTTTGTAAAAGTAAAGGCTGGAACAGGAGGACACTAATGACTAGTCAGAGGAATGGGACCTGAGTCAAATTCTGGCTATGAAAGGAGATAAGACATCCTGAATTTCCATGAAGTTTATCAGTTGAGAAGTAAACTTGGTTCCAGAACAATACACTCTATCGCACAGACATTATATATTGTTATGTCACCCTTGTTAAGGTCAATTCAAATATATCTGTCAATTACCTGAACAAGTAATGAAATCTGAAATTTCCTCATGAAATCTGCACAATCTAATGACTTTATATAGAGTGAAACTTCTGCCCCAAATGTAAATCTGCACAGTGGTATCTAACCATTGTCTACTAGCAAGTATGGAGAGCATGCTTTTCTGTGCTCTGCAATAAAATTGTGTCACCTATACTATGTATGGTAAGTTTGAGCTTGGTGAGCCAGACTGGTGGGGACAAACGGGCAGATAAAGATACATGGACAGTCTGGCTGGTTCTCCATTGAAGGAATCTTCATGTCTGGTAATTATTTCCTGTTATATTAAACCTAGTTACTTTTCTTCAGAAAAAAAAAAAAAAAAAACTCATCTGTCTCTACACATGGGCCAGAGGTTGTTTGGATTGATCTTTGCTTTATGTCTTTTCCAGCTTTCACTTAAAATAAAATGTGAATGAATTAAGTTGATTTATCATTTTTCTCTACCCAATGCAGTACGAGTCACATATTTCCCTGCATAACCTGTATAACAACCTCACTTTCTGCTTAATATCTATATTTCTGCAACATGCCACCAATCACACATCTCTAATTAACACCTAATTCTGTATTAATTTCCTTGTTGTTTCCCTTTGGGCTTGTGTAATGAGACAATAACTTACATTTGCAAATCACCCTATTAGCAATACTTGTTGGATTGTAACACCTTGTGGGTAGTTATCATGTAATTGTCTTTTCAAAATTATTACTCTATGTGTTAGATATTGGTTCCTGCTAGTTCTAAATGTGTTGCTAAATGTGTCACAGGCTCACAAAAAAAAAAAAAAAAAAAAAAAAAGAAGAAGAAGAAGCAAGTTCTGCCTATATGATGTATCAGATTTTCCTGTGGAGCTTTAGTTTAAAAAATAAGTTAACATTTGCAGGAGCCACTGGATCTAATAGCCATGCGTTCTAATAATTGGGAATCAAAGGTCAGGGTGCAAGAATTTGTGGTATACCTGCTAATTCTGAACCACAGGGTGACTAGTTAAATTTCTGTGGCCTCAGTTTCTGCTAATGTTTCAAAGGAAAAATCCAAACCAAGAACAGTATGGAAAGATCAGAAGGGAACCTAAATAGAAAGTGCTTTGTAAATTGTGAAAGAACAGGCATACAACTGATCGCGTTGATTTCTTCCCTCAGTGTGAATGGTGTCATGGAAATAAAAGCACTGATGGCATCCCCATTTCATTTCAATTCGGTAAGTGTTTGTTAAGTCCCTGCAATGTGTAAGTCCCTGCTGTGCAAAGTGTCTGTGATTCAGAATTGGAACAAGTCAGCCAGACACAGCTGTTTCTCAGATTCACAAAGCTTTAAAAAGCCAGGGGTATAAGTACTTCAGAAAGCATAGATAAGGGACTTCTTACAGGGCTAGGTACAGTGTAGACTGGAAGAACAGAAAGATAATGGGTATGTTGTCAGGTGCTCTCTGTGTGCCTTACTGTTGACTATGAGGATAAACAGAGAAAAAGGGGAAGTTACCCAGAGTAGTATGATCTTCATCAGTTCTCTGATTGAGCAATCCCTTAAGAGATGATGGGGCAATATATATATATATATATATATATATATATATATATATATGAATGAAAGATAAAAATAAAAACACTTAGAGGTATTCTTTGGAGTCTTCAAGTTGTCACTATTCATAGATAAAGCTTTATTGACTCCAATGCTCTAAAATAAAACTCTGGATGTGATTGAAATTATCTTTCCTCTGTCCTTACTTGTATTATGCTCTCTAGAATCTTTTGCTGTTGGACTGTGGTTTTTTGTTTCTCTCTCTCTCTCTCTCTCTCTCTCTCTCTCTCTCTCTCTCTCTCTCCCTCTCATCTATTCCATTTCTCTAATCTATCTCTACATAGGAATGCTTCAAGAACAGAACAGTGAAAAGTGTTTTACTACTCCTTTTAAATTAATCCAGAAGGGAAACAATAGAGGGATAGAAGGAACTGAGTACACTCACCCAAGCAGTCTGAACAATTGGAAGAAACAAAAAGCTGATAGCAAATTGGAAAATGAATATGAATCATGCATTCTGCAGCCATCATCCTGTAGACATGGGTATGGAATAGTGAATTTCACAGAGTATTACTGAAAGTGGTGTTGAGAAATGAGATAAAATAGTTCTATCCTGAAATCGTTCCAAGTTCTAACTCATCAAAGTCTGGTTACAAAGAAAGGATGGGAAAGACTCCATATCTACCTTGGGCAAGGTCAGATATGTCTAGGAAAGAATTATGAATAATGTAAACACTGCTTAAGAGGAACCCATCTAGAAGTCTTGGAATCTTATGAAATATAAAACTGATATAGCAAACATTTGAGGGTAAAAGGTTGGGAAAGATTTTAATAATAAAGAATGCCTTATAGCCAAATAAGAATGAACAAACTGGTGTTAAGGGACTAGACTAGAAAGGAGTTCCACCTAAGAAAAAACACTTAACAAAATAAACTAAGTCAAATGATGGGAGGAAAATTAAAGTCAGAGCATAAACAGCATGTAGTTTAAATGTTATAAGAACAACAAATCATTCAAGAATTCTCTAGGTTCTGAATTGAAAAATAAAAAGTAAAATTGACATTTGACCTCATGATCTATCATTATTTAATGTAAATTTCAGAACCAATGTTTGAGGTGGTTACCGGTAACTTTCTTTATAGACTGGAATACAAAGCCAGACTTTCTAAGACTACCACTCCTGTTTGGTCAAGCATTCAACCACATGAGGTGATGGGGGCTATTTATATTCAAACCACCACACCTTTTGTTCATGTTCTTTTTAATTTCTGCCATTGAGCTGGTCCTACTCCATCACATTGGCCAGTGGCTTCTCTGTAAGTTAACAAAGCAAACACTAGAACAAGGTCCTCACATTTCTGCTTTCCCCCTTATGCTTCTGCATTTTTTCCTTTACTGTCTTACAGATTCAGGTGGTATTTGGATAATCTTACTTTCTGCATAAAGAACATAGAGAGAGAAAGGTGCTCTATGGAATGCTTAGAATGCCTCCTTCCGAAATGAGTAAGAAAGACAATGGATTTAGGAATGTATTCTAAAGACCAAAGCCACAGGTTCTATTAAGTAAATAGTAAAGTCACCTAGGAAGTATAACCAAGGCACAAAATAATAATAATAATAATAATAATAATAATAATAATAATAATAATAATAATAATTTTCCCCTAAACAAGTACAGACATTGACAATTGCAAGTATCTATTGACCAGAGTCAGTGGTGTCCCTGTTGTCCCCTTCACTGAAGTTAATCATGATTACAGTGCTTGGTTCCTATGTTTTAGTAGCACTTTGTGTGTGAGGGAGAGGCAAGTGTCTATTTCCTAGGTTTTTAGAGCAAGAAGAGTCAGGCTAGGTAAGTTTCTTACTTCTCTCTTTATTTTAGTCTGTAATATTCTGAAACACCCATATTCACCCTCCAAGACAATCATCTTCCACTTGCTGAGGCTGTCAACAAGAGACAGGACCTGCTTTGATCTTTTCAATACAGAATTTTTGTTTGCTCCTTTCACAGTGTCTCTACTCCATTGCTGAATTGCTCATTCATATTCTGTACTACCTTTTTTGCTTCATTCAGATTTTTATTCATTTCCTCTTCCATTCCATTCATACTTTAAAAAATCTTTTTTACATGTTTTGTAAGGTATATTGTCCACTCTGATATCTTGGTAACCTACTAGTAGATCTTGGAAGTTGTCCTATTATATTGTGATTTCATATTTGATCACAAACAGATCTGCAAAGAAAGAAAAGTGAGACATTGGAAATAGGTGTCTGTACTTTCTTCAGTGTAGAAATGACTGAAGACAGGAAGGAGATGCTTCAAAAAAAGAAAAAATAGTGAGAAAATTTGTATTTGATTGAAGTTTTTTTGCCATTCCAAAGAGTTAACACTTAACAGAAAAAAATGTTAAATTATATAGAACAATTTTAGTATGTTGTGATTGGAACACCAAGTGCCAGAAAGGAGAGGGCACCTATCTTCTCATCTGACATGAAGATAAGAGGTCAAGAGTTCTGGCCAGGTGAACTATGAAAACAAATGGAAAAGAACAATGTGAACTGGTTTCTACTGTCAATATCAACTATACAAAGAAGAAAGACTATCCGCATCAAAGAAGGACAGTGATGATTGACACAGTGGACTAGGAAAGAGGCCATAAGGGAGGACTGGAAGTTTGTTTGATCTGAATGATGGACTCACTCTGAGATTCAGATATATCAAAGAAGCCATCTAGCATATTGAAGTTTATCTCTTCTTCAGGAGAGGAAAGTAAGAGAGGGAGAGAAAAGAGAAACAGAGACAGAGACAAAGAGAGAGAGAGACAGAGAAACAGAGACAGAGAGAGACAGAGAGAATAGGTAACGAAAGGAGAAACAAAAGAGAAGTGGGTGTTTCAGTAAATATTTAATCTGAATCAGAGATTTCTACCCTGCCTTTATCATTCAGTTCTCAGAAAAAAGAAACACAACTTTTCTATTTATGATCAGCCCTTATTCAGCACTAAGGTTAGGAATATATCTACCCTTTAAGCTATTATATCTACTTCCCTGACTATAACCCACGTTGTAACTTGCCATGTTCCTTCTGAGCTGCTCGTAACTTCAATTGGCTAGCTCGCATGACAATATTTTAAGATTCCATCTTCTTTCTTCCTTCAGTGACTCCAAGCTCAGATCCCAAACTCCTCCCCTCTCTCTTCTACCCAGCTATAGTCTGTCAGCATCTTTATTCAACCAATAGTTATAAATTAAGGAGCAAGGGCACATAGCATTGTTGGACCCAAAGATCCAAAAGTGGGGGAACGTGCTCCCACAGAAACACTCACAGACAGGGGATTCACTGCAAAGACATGAGGTTTAATGATAATGATAACCAGTGCACTGGGGTTCCTGTGTATGCAGACAAGAGGAACCCCAAGCCAAAGCTGGGAGCAGTTTTTATACAGAGTTTACCAGGGCAACCACAAAGGCTGACCTTCCCATGTCTGGTCTCTAGGTGACTCAGATTTGCACATTATTTTTATGACAATGTCTTCTGTTTGCCCAGGTTTATTACATTAAGGGCCTGACTTCCTGACCACCTGCCATCCTGGACCCCTCTCCTGATACGTGTCTATATGCTCTGGGCCTTCACCACCCACAGATGGGTTCCCTGCCTTGTGGTTTGTGGAATGTTAACCAGCCTCTCTTTTCTTCCTTTGAATCTTAATTGAGCAAGCATCCTCTGACTAAGGAATGTGCTTCTTCAGGAATGTGTCCTGGGACAGTGGGATTCCTGAAATCCTACAGCATCTCTTTTGTCTTCCTGATGATTCTCTTGTCTCTGTGAACAACCAGGCCTTGGGGCCAGTATTTAGTATTATAATACAAAGCTAAAAATCAAACCTCAACAGGGAGTGAGTGGTGTAGACTAGAGGCCCAAAGACAACTCAACTTGACCGAAGTCAGAATTTGAATGTCTGTATTTAGCCACTGGTGATTGCCTGCAGAGAAACCCTTTCTCATAGAGGCACCTCAAATGTACTTTACAAGGAGCTTTTAAAAGCAAAGAACATAGAAAAAGTCCAACTTGGTTGGCCATTGCAATTGAAAACAAAACAAACAAGTAGTTTAGCAGAAGCCAAAGCCGTGCAGTTGGCTGCAGACATTTTTGTCTCTGTTTCTACAGCAAGGTTAGGTTCTTTCCCTCAGGACTTTACAAAGTACACATTAAAAAGGGGAGAGGGTCAATTTCAGGATAAAACAAAGATGGCTCCAGCTAAGACAAGATGGACAAACCTTTAGCCTGCCACTAGAGGAAGAATACAGAAGAAAAAAAAGAGAGGTATGATGGTGAAATGCATTGTTTGTATGTGGGAAAAATGGACTATCCACTAACAAGAAAAGTTTATTGTTTTCTTGAGTATAGTTTAAGAATCAAAACAAAGAAACCTCTTATGGCAAGTTCAGATTTTGAAATAAACTAGACGAGGTGTATTTACTCCAGTCATATCCTAGTTTAGCCATCAATCAACAGTGTTTGTTAGAGGGCTAACCTAATCTACTTATCCTCCCTTTTAGCCCTCTGCTAATCTTTCTCCTTTCTTACCTTCCCTCTTGAGTTTTACTTCATCTTTCCTTCTTCTTTCTCTCCACTCCTCCTCTTCTCCCATTCCCTCATCTCTGTGTCATCTTCCTTGTTCATATTCTCTTAATATCTATATTTAATTGTAGGACACATTGATGTCTTGTGTCATGATTTTCTCAGTCTCACCATGAAATGCCCCCCTTCTTCCTGCTTCAGCATTCAAAACAATTTTATGTTTTTCAATTGACTTTAAGTCATCTGGCCTATCAGACTATCTATATACATGGAAATGGTTATGGACAAAGGAAACTTCACTTGTAAAAAAAGCACCAGGAACAGAATGGCAAATCATCACATATAAATTTAAAACTTTATACATTTCTGTGCTATGGGAAACAATCCCTTTTATTCTGGGGAAGCAGTATTAACATTTTATCACAAGTCCCATTACTTGTGAGATTTTAGCTTCATGAATTGGGCTGAGAATTTCAGTGAATGAACAGAGAAATGCACTCACTGTTGTGCTGGAAAACAAAGACAATTTTAATCAAACTGCTCAGAGAACTATTTAGTGTAAAGGATGTGAAATAAGAAGAGATTTACACTTTCAACTGCAATGCCTTCTTGAGTTCTTTCAATGAAGATGAATGAATAACTCCATCATCTCAGTGTGTCGTCTCTTTAACCAACATCCTGTCCTCAGTATGATTTGTGAAGGTTTTACACAGGAAAAACTAATCGAGATATATCTTGGCTGTCAAGTCCTGGTATTCCTGTGGGCTTTCTGAGCAGACAGTTTTACCTCTTTCATTATCTTTGTGTTACAGATAATGGATAATAAACCAGCTTACAGTACCCAAAGGAGGCCTTCTTGGACCTAGAAAAGTCTTCAAACATACTGTATACACATTAAACTTTTCTTGCCCTCTGAAGACACCTTGAAATCAAATCAAAATTGCTTTACTTTCAAAATCAAGAATCAATTTCCCCCAGTCCCTTGTTGGAAAATGTAGTTTTATCTGTGGTCCCATCTGGTTCTTGAGGAATTTGATCTACCATTTTTCAGTGTTTGGTTGGGAGTACTGGAAGCTTCACTTGGGGCTCATTTTATAATCCAGATTTTCCCCAAGTGCCCCTCTTTCTTTCCTTCCTCAGACTCCATGCACTAAGCCATTCATTTCTTCTCTCTGAGTCAAGAGACTCCTCTGTTTTTTCAGTTTTTCTTTACCCTGAAGTCTTGCTTCTAGGTAGTTTGTGATAGCTCCAGATATCCTCTTCTCTCATGTTCAAAGGCAAATGCTTTATTTAACCATTGCTCAATTTTATATAGGTAATTTATATGTGCACAATTAATTTTGAAGAGCCCCATACTCGGGAGACCCTTCCTCAAGCCTCCGGAATCGCGACCACCCAAAGATCACAAGAAACCATACCTGGATGCAATCAGCAGAGGTTTATTAGGGAAAGAGCTGGCAGCCAGCGGTCTGACCAGGTACTCGCACTGGAGTCAAGGTCCGACCCCCTCGGCCAGTCCTTGGAGGGTTTTAAAGGGAAAAACCACAAACCAGGGGAGTGGGATGGGGTTGTTAAAGATACAAAACATGAAAACAGTGGAACAATTCAGAGGTATTCACTCTAAATGATTAGTGTCATGTGGAAATCACCCTGCATTCTTCTCAAAAATGTGGTTTTTACCATGCCATTGTGCCCTATCCGGCCATTTCAGATTGCTATCTTTACTTTTTCCGGCTAAGGGCTAGGGCCCCACCTAGGTGGTAGCATCTTTATCTGTAATCAGGAATGCCTTCCTGCCTTGGGCGAGGCTTGAGGAATGTAATCCAGCAAGTGTCCTTCACCTGGAATGTGAAGGCCTGAAATCTTATTTTCAGTTCTGTAAGGCAAAAAATCTACACATATTTCATAAAATGGCCTTTATAATTTTTCACTCTACAATTTAATAAATGAATTTTTTAATGCTCACTTAACTTAAGACATTTTTCTTTGTCCCTGAATTTTCTGTATAAAATAGATAAAGGCCTCTGCTTTTATCATTCTTGACCTTGTCATTATTATTTATTTATTAGTATTAAGCAAGGAAGGAAAACAAAGAATACAATGTATGTGAACCATGTCAAACCTGTGGACAATATAGAATCTTTTTTAAAGTGTGTAAAATACTCTGCTGTTTCATCACACAAAAAAAGGCACTCTCATCTAAAAGAAAAAGATGCAGTTTATTTTGCAGCCAAACATGAGAGAACATGGTTCGTATCAGAGGTTACCCCAAATAGCTTGTTTCAATGTGTCAACAATTTCATGATGTCTTTATTTTAAAAAGTAATAATGCAAAACACTCTTCAAATACATTGATAGAAATGTCAGGTAGGTAGGTTATAGAAAAGCGGTGGGTGGTTTGAAAAAGATGGGTGACGTGAACTAATGACAGTATTAGACATCAGGGTAGCAGAAACTACAGGCTTGTTTCTACATTCCAAAAGAAAGAATCCACCTAGCAACCACAATGACTTTAGGTTACACACAGAGGTGAGTATAAATGGCCCCATCTTAGGGTCAGACATACTCCAAGATCAACTATGCTTCCAACCTGCAAAACTTTAGCTCTCCATAACCAATTCATCAGCCCACAAAAGTGTTTACTGAGGAAGTACCTTTTTCTGAATACTTCAGTCCATAGTTTTACATTCTGTTTTCTGATCACTTTTTCTACAAGTTCCTGATATTGCTTTGATGTCTATATTAGTCGCACATCAGGGATTAATGCTGACTAAATACGGTAGCCTATCTTGATCTCTGATTCCAGACCTATTTGGAATTTGTAATGATTTCCATTTTTTTAAGGAAATGCCTATTGTAGAAAGAAAGGAGAGTTATTTTAGTAACTGAGTCATCTGTGTGACTCTCATTGTGTGAATCCATTCTAGAATGAGCTCTAGGATATCCTGATGATTTATTATCCCTGCCTAAAAACTTCTCCACCTAGTGAACATTTCACCCATGACAAGTCCTAGGTGGTCAAATATGTCAGAAATGAATAATAACACATAGGCAAATGAATGGAAGACATTTTGCTGTCTTTGATGAGTTTTACACGGATGTATAGGAATAGTACTTTTTCTTATTAAGATCTTTCTGGAAGGTTTAACTGACTGCTGAGGCATCACAGAGTGATGACCTCATTAATAGTGTGCTACAATTGAAAAATATTACCAAAGGGTAGCATTTAAACTTCAATTTTTTGGTTCAAACCAATTCCATGCCATTGCATTTTTGACAGCATTTCCAAAAGATTATTTCACATTCTTTATGATATTAGTGTATTTAGTTTAATTCCTGGAAACTGTGACATGGTTGCTTTTTAATTGTTTTAGAAAAATAAAACTACTTTGTTATAATGAACTCAAAAATTAAAATTGTCACAGAGCTAGTTTAAGGACACTCATGTTTGCCTGTCCTCAAACTCTATACCATATCAGTAGCTAGCTATTTTTGCTTAATACCTATTACTTTCAAAAATACAATATCATTGTGATTTCATATTAATTATTATTGATTGTCCTTGTATTGGGGTTCTGTTATGGCTTGACAAAGACGTAAAGCATAAACTTATGGAAGAAAATGCATATGTTGGCTCATGGAAAAGGAGCACTCACACCATTATCTATCATAATGGGAATGTATGGCAATGTGAACAAGGCACCTGATCCTATGTGTCCACAATCAGGGAGCAGAGAGGAATGCTGCTACAGGACCACTTCTCCCTTTTTACTTTGTTTTCAGTGTATAACACTGAATGACTGAATGAATGATGAATGATAAATGAATGAATGAATGAATACTTGCATTTAGAATGGGAGTTCTATTCTTAGATCACTTTAGAAATGTATTTACAATGAGTTGCTTGTGTGTGTCCTTATGTTAGCTAAATATAACACAGTTGACACTGACTATTAAACACTATATCATCATAATTAATAGTCATTGAAGTTATCACTTTTGCTGCCTTTTTCCTATTATATCAATCTTTCTGTAATCTTCAACCAAAATTATAAGTTGCAATGATTCATTCTTAGATTAAGAAAATTCAGAGATTTACTACTATTTTGATTAACTAGGTAATGTCCATTTTCAAATAATTTTTTTCTTTTGGAAGGTAAATATTACTAACACAAGTTTTAATTTTCAGACATCATATAATTTAAATTATAATTTTTAAGTTAGTAACTTTCTACTTTCTTTAGTGGCTGACTTGCTTCAGCCTCTGTGACTACTCAAATTATTTAAATTCTATTTTTTTAAATACAGCTATAACCAGGAGAAATGTCTTCTCCAAGGAAGAGCACACTAACTGATTAATAAATTGTCAGCCATGGGAGCATATATACAATAACATTATATGAACTAAGCAGGTTGTATTTTTGAAATTTAAAATACATATATGAGTATGTAACAATTATTTTAAATTAAATTTTAAAAGCACAAATGGATGTATATGGGAAAGTTGAGACTGAAGAAGAAGAAGGAAGAAATGATATAATCATATTATAATCTCAAGAATAAAAGAAAAATTTAAAAAGTAAATGCAAATAAACAAATAAATAGCAGTAGATTGCTAGCTGAAGAAACATTCTTAAGTCACTCACTCAAATTCAGTTTCTATGGGGAATTTAGGAGATATGATTATTAGGGACACAGCAGACTTTATACATGAAAGTCACTGCCCAAGCCAAGGGGAGAAAGCCCAAGGAGAATGCTGACTGTATGTATATAAAGGGTTAGTATATTAAGAGTCAGCACAGGGCATCCAAGGAATCTTACTCATCAAATTACAGGATATCTGAACCATGAAAGGAGCACCACAGAAAAAAGCTACAGAATCTTAGAGCATGGGGTACTTAATCCAAAAAGCTACCTGCTGTGATTTTTCCTAGTTGCTAAAGACTTAGCCAAACTACCTCATCTGAGATTTTTCAATATATATAGTAGCAAATTTCTCCCTGGATTCACTCCTAAGTAAATCTTGTGTATATGGTTTGATTTTTATCCCTGTGAATCCTCAGCATTGCACTGCACACTGTATATCTGAATGGAATCGGTGTGGTCCTGTCAATGCAGAGTACAGTGTCTGAAATATAAGTGAATGTCTATTACTGGTTGTTAAATCTCCAATAGTTTCTTTTCTGACTTGGAATGAAGGCCCCTGTTTCCCAAACTTTATATCTGAAAGCCTTAGCTCTAAGATGATACTATTTAGCGTCTCTAAGGAAAGCATTAGATTGAAGAAGTTCAGAGGGTAGCATCCTGATTTGGTAAGAATTGACATGGAGCTATGAAGAATAGGGCCTGCTGAAAGAGAGGGAGAGAATTATTATTACCAGGAGCCACTTGGTCTGACTTTAAGATACCTCAGGTTGTAGCCTGTGAGACACCATCTCTGGTGTTTGAGCACTTTACCGGTGGTATTTAGTTGGGAAATTGTGAACAATTTTCATTCTTCCCTTTTCTGATATTCTATAATTTAAAAGCACTTCAGAATTTCAATCAAGGATTTCCATGGCTGTATTTTTCCCACATGCATTTTCCATTTTTACTCCATCACTACAATTTGGATTCTGTTATGCAACTAATTCTGTTTAGATGATTAATGTTATGGTAGTGTTGAACTTCTCATATAAAAGCTGGGCATCCTCCTTATTAAAGAGTTCTACAGTGATGATATCTTTAAACGTCAGGTGAAATATATGTTTTTGCAATTACTGGAATAGAAAATTTGTCAGGATTTCTCCTATTACTATAAAATTAGATACTAAAACCCCCATATTTTAGATACACACATTACTTATAAAAGCTCACCTAGTGATAGAAGCTGATTGCATTCAGAAATTTAATTAAAAATAAAAGAACATCACTGGTTCTACCTCCTATCTCAACATTTTTCTAGTACGAGTTAATTAAATCACTAGGTCATCTTGGGGATTCTATAATTTTAGAAACAGTACTGAACTGATCACCTTGTTGCCTGTGTCTGTGCTCAGCTCAATGCTTCAGAAACTTAGAACTTTACATGAAATACCAATAAATTGGGATATTCTAAAACAATGTGTTGGAGACAGGAGCATATGATGTTTCTTCTTATGACCTTTCACTTGAAGACACATCTAAAACAAAAATACAGAATGGGAAAATTATACACATGTCTCAGAAGCATATTTCAAGTCCTTACTTAGGATAATGGAAAGGTCAATGTACCAAGAATTAGGAATAAATTAGCATTCCTTATCCTGCTGGTAAGTATAATACAGTTTTGAGGACCTCTATTTATCATTTACAGGCATAGATTAGGATAGCTAGCCCAGATATTTTATTTATGGACATTATATATACATATATATAAGTATATATGTATATATATATATATATGTATATATATTGTGTGTGTATACTTCTACATGCTATCCAGAAGCTTTGTCCTTATAATCAAATTTAATACATTTACATTTAGATAGCTATATAAAATTGTTCACTATCAATTTTGTTCTCTATATATTGGGGGTTACTCTATTAACTGGAAAAGACATATACAAGTTGGTTATGTTGAATATATTTTTAAAGCTTGTAAAACATATGTGAAATAAAAATACTACCTGAAAAAGAAATGGTTACACTGAGTCAAAAATTCTCAAATTCTTCAGGATAATTTATATAATTTATTCAGATCTCTGAATAGGTATGAGGTCCATGTTATTTAACTATTCATCTTCCATGCATTACTTCACTCTCAGAATTTAGGTACTTTTATAGGAGATACTATGTTGTGATTTTGAATTCTACTGAGGGAAGCATGAATGTCAATACTGAATATGATGAGGAACTCAGAGGAGGCCATTGTGAGAAGGATGTCTCAATGAAGGGGATAGTAAAGCATGGATATTATAAAAATAAGAAGTGGAGAAACTGGAAGTAGAATGGAATAAAGAATGAGGGATAAGATGTAGGGGCAGAGGTGAAAGGGTTATCTAAAGGGGTGCGTAATGAAATAGTATATTGGAACCAAATATCGTCATTTGAATGAAAATGTCTCTTACAGTCTAATATGTTTAAATGCCTGGTCCCCAGTTAGAGGAACTGATCAGGATAGATTAGAAAGTATGGACTTGTTAAGGAAGGTGTGTTACAGGGGGTGGGCTTTCAGGTTTCAAACCCAGACCTGGCTAAATGTCACTTTGTTTGACTCCTTGTGGATCAGGATATGAGCCCTTAGCTTCATCTCTATCACCATTTCTGCCTGGCAGTTTCTAGACTTCACATTATGATACCCATGAACTAACCCTCTGAAACTCTAACAAGCCGCCCATTAAATACTTTCTTTTATAAAAGTTGCTTTGGTCGTTGTGTTTCACAGAAATAGAACAATAAGTAAGTGACCAAGTTAAAAATAAAAACAATTAAAAAGAATTTGAAACAAAGTACCCTGTATGGGGGCAGGGAGGTTTCATAGAGGCCGTGTGTGATTAAACAAAAGCCCAATGCCAGCAATAGTGATAGGATGCCTCCTTATGGGTTGTTGGTCAGTAAGTCTCCAGAGGCTCTCACAATACAGACTCTAACCCACCAGAACTAGAAGATTCTATTGTCAACATTAACACACACCTTGGTTACGTGATATAGAAAAATCAACTGTAAGTGAGCTGAGCTTTTCTCCAGCCAGTAAAGTTTCAGAGCTCTGGAAAGTGTTGTACACACTGCTCCGAGAGAAGAGGTATCAATGGCTTTACCAGCTCCAAATCCTATGAACTAAAGAGGATATTTAAAAACTGCTGTGACACCCATCATTTATCTATAAATGGGTGTCATAAAAAGAGAACTGTAGGTCAAACTATCAGAGGGTATTAGGGATGGTTCTTGAAGGCAGATTATAGCTAAGAAAATCTTAGCAAACTTTTGTTAAAAAGGAAAGTTCCTCGAGTTCACTTGGATAGTCACTTTGGTTATGATTGTGCAGACATGAAGAAATGAGACATAAGCGTAGTATATATCTTACTGGTTGAGCTGACTGCCTGGAATATCTCAGTCAAGATATTACTTATGAAGAAGACAGTTAAAATGAAATAAGTTAATATTTAAGATGCTTATGACAAAAGTATTTATATACATTCATTTAAATTTACCATCTATGACATTCTATTTGGAAATGTGCATTCAATAACTCTTTGTAACCTTCACCTGCACATCCTTCATCCACTTAGTTTTTGCATGATTTGCCTTTTGAAACTCTGTATCCTAAATTAAAGGTGAGCAGTTAGGGAAAGAAAATGAATATTCACATAAAAACTATTTTCAGTAATAATCATAAAAGCCAATTTTTTACTTAAAAGTTTTTTATTCTTTGAGAATTTTGTGTATTTACATAATATATTTTCATCTTATCTAATATACATTTCCAAGACCTTTTCCCCACATTCCCTTCCAACTACATGTCTTTTTCATATTTTACTAGGTCCCATCTTATTTATGCATTTTGTTTATAGACATTTTGTTTATATCTATTTTATATACATACGTCTCATTTTGTACAACTGGATTTATTAGTGAAATTTTAATGCTGGAAAATTAAATTGTACTCCCTCAAGCTTAAATATCCAAGTTGAGAAATGTTCACAAGAGTTTTGTCTTCCCACTTTAACAGATGCCTCTCATGACAACATCATGATCAAGCAGCTCTCCAAAATGAACTGTCCATGGTTGGGGTAGAAGAATTTGAGAACTGAAGTTTCAGAAACAAAAACAATCAGTGCAGTGAGAAGTTAGTAATCTGTATGCCAAATCCAGGAGGGAACGAGTGATATTATTTGACAAAACTCAGAATTTGTCAGACAGACAAGTGAGGAAGGATGCAAAAAAGCAGAATATAAAAATACTTCCAATACCTGACTCAGGACTCCATGTACATACAGACAAAAGGAAGCCACAGAAAATATTTCCGCTCATAATTCTGCCTTAAGCAAGCCCTGGGCCTGGGCAGAGAAGTGAATCTTCTGACAAGAGTTCATAGTTTTCAACTTCTAGTGTGATTCCTCCTGCTGTACTGTACTGAAGCTCCTTTGGCTCCTTTTTCTGTATTCCTTTGAGCCTGAATACCCTGAATTTCTGAGTGGATGCTGATGTAGGGGTGGATGTTTAGAGGATGGTCCTTAGTTATAGTTGCCATGACAACCACCTCCTTGATATTGATATTGACTTGATCCTCACATCTGCTGGTGTTTTGTTTATGACCATTGGAGAGAAACATCTCTGCAGGAAGCTTGAAGGAGAAGAGGAGCTCTTGTCTCACCCAGAGAAATGATATTTACGAACCTAGTGGAGATTATTTTATAGTACTTCTTCCAATTCTTTTCACATTTTTTTTTCTGAGCTGTTGCACTGGATGGAGAATGTAAGTGATTCTGGACAAAAGTTGAAAGTGCAAAGAAAATAAAATACAACAATGAATGGGGTTTGTGACATTTATATCAGAAATTCTTAACTTGGGTTTCTATGATGCTCTCAGCAGGATTGCTGATGCAAAGTCTCTTGAGTCTTCAAAGATTTCCTCAGGCCAAGGCTTACTAACATGCAGTATCTGAGATACAGTACCTTCAGTACTGGGGTAAGCTAAGCACAAGGAACATTTGTAGTAATGAAGGCAGAATCTGTAACAAATTAACTTTTTGTAATGTTGAACCTTCAAGAGGGTCTTTAGTAAGAAAATCTAGTGCAGAAGGAAGGAAAATAATGTATCATTTAAGTCTGAGGCAGTATTTTCAAAGCAATAAGGGATCACCAGGGATTCTTACACATGGATTTACAATCATTTTTTCATCGAACCTACAATATAGTACAAAAAAGTCTTCCTGTAAAAATAAAAATGTGCTATTAGCAGACTTTGCTGGGTTTTTGATATGAGGAAATTCTAGAACCTGGGAGAGAATAAACAGGTGATAGAGGGAGCAAGAGGACGTTTAGGGAAGAGGGACAAAAGATGAGAGAGAGAGAGAGAGAGAGAGAGAGAGAGAGAGAGAGAGAGAGAGAGAGGAGAGATTGGTCATATTTCAGCCTCAAGGTCATATTGTTGTAACGTAGTAGCATCATTTGCTATTCCTGTGGAGACATGAAGGTGGTACTACAATCACAGAAGAAAGGCAATTATTTCTTCACAGAGCACAGATATTCATAAAATTAAAGTCGTAAATCACTAATTCAACTAAAGATAAATAAGAGAGATCTATCTTTAGTCACACTGTAATGAACTCCCTGTAATACCCGAAACCCTGAATCACTACCAGAGGTGAAGGTAAAATGTTCTTTGAGAATTGGAGATTGCAGTTGGATACTCAACAAGCTATTGAAGGTAAACATTTGAAAACCATTCATACTTCTCAAGCATAACATCACCTGTATGTAATATCATCATTAGAAGAATAGAGGAAGATCAGTTATCTTCCACTATATCTTAAATTTGAGGCTGCACTTGGCTTCATGAGACCAAGTCCTCCCAAATAAAAGCTCAGTCTATATCATTGTTTCCATGCTATACTGCATGTATATCATGCAGTATCATTACAGGAAGGATGTTTATTTTGGAAGGTTATTTTGACAGCAGAGAGAAAAAACAATCTATTAAGTTTAGCTTTAGGATGATCTTATATAGCACAGGCCACACCTTCTTTCTCCAAAGCAAATTTAAAAAGGAATTTCTCCCATTCAATCCCCAAATCACCTCCTCATGGAAAACACACACACACACACACACTAAATTCACTACCTGAAATACAAAATCATGGAAGCACTTTAATTATAGAGTGAACAATACAACTCAAGTTCCAATAGCTGTAAACCTTTCTGTATTAAGTAGCATTAAAATTTTTATAATATATGTACTATAAAATATATGCAAAGAGCCATTGTGGTGAGTCACAAATATAACTCCAGCTTTCGAGAGGTAGACATGGGAGGATCGAGAAGTCAGCTATCCTCATTTGCATAAAGTTTCAGGCCATCCTAGAATACTTGTCAAACAAACTAGCAAACAAAAATTAAGCAAGCAAGCAAACAAACAAAGTGTCACAAGAAGTGAATAGATATACTAATTTCATTTCATTTCAAAACAGATAAATTGTATAAAAGATAGAGATTTGTGGATTGTTGGAAAAATGTAATGTCTGATAGTTGAGTGAATAATTATTTGAACCCTCAAGAGAAACACTCCCAATAATTAGGTTTATGTAAGCACTCAGAAAAAATAAAGGTGAGCTGCAAAATCTGGAAATCAAAGAAAGTATCTCATCTCACGGATAAAACTTTAAAATCAATGAAAATTATGGTCATTTCTAAGAAATTCAAAACTAATTTTTAACAATTTTGATTAAGTGAAAGCATAGTATTTTAAAGCATTTTTATAAAAAAAAAAATACTACTTGCCAGGCAGTGGTGGCACATGCCTTTATTCCCAGCACTTGGGAGGCAGAGGCAGGTGGATTTCTGAGTTTGAGGTCAGCCTGGACAGCATGAGTTCTAGAACAGCCAGGGCTATACAGAGAAACCCTGTCTCAAAACAAACAAACAAACAAAAAATACTTTAAGAATCTATTCAATAATCGTCTAACCAATTCTCTTACTTTCATTTTTGTTACAGTAATAAAAGCTTTGACATAAAGCAACTTAGCTATGAACACTTCAAGGTACAAGATTGACTAGTCTAAAATTATAAGCCTATCGTGTGAGAGTAACAAAGATGTTTTGGGACTAACCAACCAGTTTCTGATTGAATCAAATGCTAGCTTCATAGGATAGAGCAGATACATTGAATTATTAAAGAAACCAAGAACTTGTGGTTAGACAGGTCATAGGCTTCAGGGGAAAACTCAGTACAATTATTCTTCTAGTGAGCATAATATTAATATGTAATATATATATATATATATATATATATATATATATATATATATATATATATAGAGAGAGAGAGAGAGAGAGAATGTGTATGTGTGTGCATATACACATCTAACACAAAATTATTTTTAAAAGTTCATACATTTGAAATAGAGTAAGGAGAGGAGTATGAGAGAGCTTTGATGGAGCAAAAGGAAGGAGAGAATGGTGTAATTATATTAAAACCTCAAAAAATGCAAGAGAAAAATAAAAGACAAAAGTAGGAGAAAATCAGAATATCCTAATAATTTCTTGCTAGACGTATAGATTACATCATATGTCAACTCTCATCAAAGAAGATTCTCCTTCATTAGACAACAAGAAATACAGAGACCCTCAAATGACCAACCTGATGATAAGAAAATACTATGCTGAAATCAACCCTAAATCCAACATTCATATCACACTTCTTCTCCAAGGTTCAGAGTTGTTTTGTGGAAAGGGGACCAGATACATTGTAAGAGTCAGAAGTTGTGAGTAACTTTAAAGAAAGTGGTTTTCTGACATAACAGGGAAGATGCACAAATGAACTCACAGTAACTATGACAGTACTTGCAAGCTCCAGCCACACAAAGTTCCCAGCAAAGAGAGAGGGATTGTGGCTCTATAATCCCACCAGTAGCTGAGCAGGGATTGGCATTTGATGACTGCTGGGAGAGAAGGAGGCAAGGTTCTTTTAAATAATGTGATTCCTGGTAGCCTAACCACAGATTAGAGGAGTCCCCAATTACAAGACTAGAGCCATAAAACAGGCCCAATTGGGGGAATGGGATTTAAATAATCTCAAAATTATGCAGTAGAGAAAGAGCAGGTTGAGGAGGCAGTAAAGAGAGTTGGGAGGGGGGTAACTATGTTCAAAATGCATTCTAAAAAATTTAATAAAAATATCTGAAGCAACTCAGGAGAGAATTTTTTTTATTTTACAGACAATTCCAGGTCAGGCTTTTATGGTGAGGAAGTCAAGGCTGGAGCATAAAGCATCATAGTCATGACCAGAGAAAATAAATGTATACAACCTTGGTCACTTACCTCCTTATATTCAGCTAGCTTCATTTTCTCCTATACAGATCAGGACCAGCCTGCAAAATGGTGCTTCCCACACTTAGCGTAGGTCTTCTGTACCAATTAACAACCAAGACAGCCCCATCAACACATATCCACAAGACAACATGATCCAGATAATTCCTCAATAAGATGATTTTTTTTTTTCAGAGAATCATGGTTTATGTCAAGTTGACAGATAAAAATATCCAGCTTTATACCAACATTTGTACAAATTAGAATAAAAATAAGAATATAATAATTGAATTATTAGCATAGACATCTAGGGAGAAACTCCAATAAAAGTTTTGTGTATGGAATAATAAAATATATGATTGGTACATAAATTGATAGTAAATATGCACAAAAAATATCTTCCTTAGGAAAATCAATTTACATGTTAAATGAAATTTAGTAAACAATTTCAACAGAAAGAGAAAAGATCTGCAATCTTAATGTTTTATAATTCTTTCTTTCTGTAGATTTAGTGTACCTAAATGGTGATTTACAGGTGTAATTACTCACAACTGTTAGAATGTCCATAAATTCCCCCTGTTTATTTGTGGTCAACTATTATCCAGGAAATAATGAGCTTCATGGTACTAATACCCTTCCTCCCACTAATAGTAATAACAATATCTTTAGTTATTAGCTGCCTTTGCACCAGACAGTATGCAAACTAAGCATTTTCCTTATAAGGTCTCATGCTATTTTACAGTTTCCTAGACATTGTAATATCTCACTTACAAAATAAAAAAATAAAACCAGTAATAACACACTAACAGTGCTTTTTATATAATGTTTCATATGTAAGCTCATTCAATCTCTTAGAAGATTCTATTTCTTCGAATCTTTATCATTCACAACTTATGAATGAGAAACTAGGATATATCAAGAACAAATGACTTATCCAAAGTCAGAGCTAATGACTTACAGAAATGGAGTTTGTAGGAGAGCAATGTGGGTTAGAATACATACTCTATTAACACATGGGATTACCATCTGCTCTATGAAGAAGGCTTGACCTAGGTTGGTTAGTCAATTTGCCCCAAAATGTATCTGGAGTACAGTTCTATGGGGACAGACATATTTAGCATGCACAATACCCTTGGTTCTATCATGAGTAATTTGAGTATGACTTATTATGCCCTAACTGTTACTATAGCCAAGAGCTGTCCCAGAACTCTTGTGGGGGCCACTTATTTTCTATGTAACTGACACTATCATGGCAACAGCAAGCAGGGGTCTAGAAAAAAGAAACCTTGTTCTGTTCACTTATTGCCATCCTATAGAGGCTTGTTCATTTAGTAAGGAGGTAGAAATGGCTATGCAGCAGGTGCTTTGGGAGAGCTGGGCACCAGGAATGAGTCAGAGATCCAGGTAAAGCCATCATGAAATAAGGAATTGTGATGGATACCCTTCAGAATCAGATCTTTGTATGAGTATTTACTGAGAGTGGATAGATATATTAAAACATTTTAGAACAGTGAAATGTGTCTATGCATGTAAAAGTGTCCAGCTGCCAGGGACTGTGTGTCCCTGGCTGGATAGCAAGACAGTAATAAAATGCATAGATTAGAATATCCATCCTACTGCCACTCTTAAATTAGTTAAATAATTATCCTAGAAAATAATTTGTCTCAGTGGGTTTATTTTATTATTGAAATAACATGGTTGTTTAACTGCTACCAGGTCATATAACTCAATATGATCCCTAATTTAATAAAGTAAAATGTCTTACTGGTGCAGCAATATATTATTAGGCCTTCAGAAAAAAATCTATGTCCTATTTTTATTTCTTTTTACTTTCTAAGGCCATCTCGCTATTTATTTTTATTACATAATGTTGCTATTACATTTATTTTAACAATGCATTGCTCTCAGGTATGTATGTAAAAAGAAGATTGAAATGTGCATAGGCTAAGAGAACTACATGTGAATTCAGAGTGTGGGTGCGGGGGGGGAATCTGTGTAGACAAATGGATCCAGAGCAGCACTGCTGTCAGGCTCTGAGGGCGTCAGCAACAGAGAGAGGCAAGGCTGCAGTGCAAATAAGAGAGTGTGGAATGGCAGGTGGCATTGGGTCACTGACCCGAACTATGTATTCCAGAGTCTCTGTTCCTCCTCATAAATCCCTATAGGGTTTTTGGGCCATCTGTTTGAAGAATATATAATGGTGTTCCTATTTGTACATGTACACCCAAACAGATTTTTTTTAACTTACAGACTGTGCTTACTCTTCAGGTTAAATGTATATTTGCTTTTCTTTGGGCTCCAAAACATTAAACTAGGGACAATTCTTCCAGAAAACTCATGGGAGAAACTTTTTGTCCACCTTCTTTACTGTGCTCAAAGTCTTTCACCTATGGTTTCTATTAGTCTTCACAGTCTGATGCATGCAGTAGCCTCCTCTCTGTTCTTTACAAATTACCTGAAAGAAAAAAAATCCCTTGATATTTTTCCTGCTGTGACTCAGAGAACATGGGAGACAAAGGACTTGAACATGAGGGGTCTGAATTTGAGAACCTCATTTGCTCAGCAGGATTCTCCCTTTTCCTAGAGGTTATACTAACATCCCCCAGGAAGGAAAAAGTTCCCTTGTATCATTCAAGGATTCCCAATGACAGAAAGAGTAATGGGATATGGTGAAGTCACAATCTCCAGACATACTTAAACCTTACCATGTATTTCAGTGTAGTAATCAAGACGGGTACACTTCAGGCTGAAATTCCTCTCTGAAAGAAAAGGGATTTATTGTTGTCTGATAAATGGGCACAAAGTAGGTACTTGTTGAGTACCATGACTTTTAAGTGACAAAGAAAGATAGCGCAGTCATTATATGGAGACAAGATTACCTAAAAGGTTGTAAAGCCACAGGCCATCAAAGAACATATGTTACTAAATATATAGATAGTGGGAGAAAATAATGCACAGTTCGCAGTAAAATTCCATCTGGATTCTGAGGACCCTAAGTCATTTTTATTCTTTCTATCCTGAATTACAAAAGATGGTTACGGGTTATTTTAAGACTTGTGTTGGAGACTAGCAGAGTGGATTGCAGGCTTTGAAGAAGGGTCTCCACATATATAGATGCTGATGGCCCTAACCTGCACTAAAAATCCCCATTATATCTTTGCCTGGCTCAGTGATACCCTTTGTATCTGCTTTTAACTGGGAATAACAATTTCTGAAGACGTTTTAGGACCATGACTGCCTTTTATCCTTTTACAATATTATGAATTCAACCTTAAACCTATAAATTACTCTCCAAATATCTGTCATGTGGCATTCACATGTAAAATACTCAGATATTCCCTAATTATCATGTAGCCAAACAAAACCAAGTCTTGACTTCAGATTTGCTTCTCAGAGAGGATTAGCATATCCTACTGAAACTTTTCTTTTAAGTCACTTTAAACAGCAAAATGACTTTCCATGGCAGTACATTTTAACTCTTTAATTCATAACTTCTTATTAAATTTTTGTCAAAATACCTGTATGCTTTCTGGTCCACTGTAGTGAAATTATTATGTGGATAATAAAAGAGGTGTTATTTGGATTTAAAAAAAAAACTTGTTATATTTTTTTCTTTTTGTTTTGGTCATCATACCTGTGTTTGTGTGTGTGTGTGTGTGTGTGTGTGTGTATGTGTGTGTGTGTGTGTCTGTGTCTGTGTTTGTAACATCAGAAACTGAGATAACAAAAATACAGCACAGTTAAATATGGAGAGTGAACAGTAAGCAGAAAGAAAGAACGTTTTGATTCCATGGTTTCTGTGAAGTTTCTTAAGTCCTTCTGGGATAGTATTTTCTAATTTTTCAAAGGGCTGTTCTATCCAGGACTCTCTCTAAAAAAAAAAAAAAAGAACTGCTAGTATATTTTATATGTTCATATGTGCACATACAAACATACTCACAATAAAAGGAGATTTATTACATTGGGCTTTACAAGGCTTGGTCCAGGTAATCCAGCAATGACTGCCTCATACTAGAGAGCCTCAGAATCTATTAGTTTTCAGTCCACAAGGTTATATGTCTCAGCAGTCCCAACCTGCCACTGAAGACCAGAAGGCTTCCAGGAGAGCTGTTAATCTGTAGCAACAGAAAGAATGAAGAGGAGGAGGAAGCAGGAAGAGTAGAAAAGAGGAAGAGGAAGGAGGAGGAGAAAAAAAGAGGAGGAGAAAGGGGAGCTACTTGCCAGCAAGTGTGAGGGCTGAGAGGAAAAAAAACAATAAAATTTTCCTCTTCCATGACATTTGATCTACCTGGGTTGCCACCAGGAGGTGTTGCCAAATTTTGTATAGGTCTATTTGCTTTGAAAAAATCTGATTAAGAAAATCCTTCACAGGAGTACCCAAAAGCTTGAGTTTTAGTTGATTCCAGAGGCAAACATGTTGACAACTGAAGTAGACATTGCAGGGAGTTACTAAGACTAACCCTAACTGCACTTCTATATTTTACTTGAGAATCAAAAGCAAAGAATGAATTCAAAAGTGGCTAAACTCAGAGTCTTTAACTGACATGCACATTGATTCCAAGAGGCATATCTAGTTGACTGTGCTCCCTCCAGATGACCAGAAGTTGTCTTCAAAACCCCTGATCTCCACATTCCTTTACATTCCTCTGGTTCTGACTCTTCAGCTTCTTCTGGATTTGCATCAGATTCTTAGGTCAAATTTACAGAGTTCAAAGTGAGACAATATGTCACAAAATTAAAATGTGAAAGGGATGGGCTTATCAGCTATGCCCAGGTGACCAGCAAGATTTAAGACTTAAAAATAGCTGGAGTGGTTATTACTTAGGCTACCTGTGGAGGTTATGCTCAAGTAGAAGCCTAAAGAGACAAACCCTAGAGTACAATGACACAGATTACCAATATAATACAAAGTAATCAAGCCCATACTACATACACACTTTCCTAAAATTTCAACTGAAAAAATGAAAAGAAACCATTTCCAATTGGAAAAAGTAACTCCTTACAACAAGAGAATACAAGATTATCACTAAACATGAGAAAAAGTACTTCCTGTTTTATAAGTACAATTAGATAAAATGTATAGCCATAAACTAACAATAATCTATAGGGCAAAGTCAACTACAGGATACAGGGTAAGAACACAGAAAATTCTCACAGAAATGAAAATGTATTGAAGCCTGTTTGAAGACATATCCACTGAACATCTATTGAAGATACCAGTACTTCACAACTAGCAGTTTTGCTGCTAAGGAACCCAGAGAAGTCCTTCACTGATTTCCAAGGAAGGATGTATAAGTATGTTTACATAAAACAATGCAGGTAGAAACATGACTGGGACTATTAGAGGCCCAAATATACTGTGTAATAGTCATTCAATAAAATATTATATAGACACGAAACTATAGAAGTCATTCTTCACCTTTTTTTAAACATCATAATACTATATAGCATTCTTTTTATATGCTAAATGTTTAACAAATATTTGTTTATATATTTTAAAAGACCAGTAACACACACAAAGACTCCTGTGGCTTTTGTTGTTAAGAATATTTAGCTTGAAAACAATAACAACAAAAGAATCTTTTGCATATCACACAATTATACTTGTTGATAAAGTATTGCTAAATTTGGGTCAAGATTTCTGTAAATTCTTCTTGTCAATAAAGAAAATCAGAATGAGCAATAGCTATTGAGACTGGAAGGTAAGTAGAAGGAGAAAAACAGAAAGAAAAAGACTGTAATGAAATTCAAACAGGAGAAGGGAGAAGGACACAAAAACTTGTGAGAGTTTCTGCAGCCAAGGAGATGACTCAGTAAGCAAAGAGTTTGCCCTTACACCCAATGACCTGAATCTATTCCCAAAACTCATAAAAAGGTGGAAAGAAAGAACTGACTCCATAAAGCTGGTTTCTACCCTCCACATGTCTACCTTATCCACATAATGAAACATAGACCCTTTAAAAGCAAACATTCCATTAAAAGCTTGTACAAGGTATATTAAATACCCAGTCATCACCATAAATAAGATATATGGACCTACACTTTAAAGATGAGAAAATTATTGCTCTGAAATTAAATACTTGACTAAGAATGCAGTGAGGTGGGGGTATGAAGAGATGGTTCATCAGTAAGAGCATTTGTTCCTATAGAAGACCAGGGTATGATCCCCAACATCCACAACATAGCTTACATATATGCAGGCAAAATCCTCATACACATAAAATACAATAAATAGTTCTTGAAAAAATGTTTTCAGTAGAATGCAGAGAGGGAAGATAAGAGTTAGAAAATGGGAGTTAGTGAAAGAAGTATAGAAGAAAGAAGTGAAAGTAAAGGGAGAGAAATGTAAATACGAGAGGGGACATTTTCACTAAAATAATGGTTGCCCCAGCAATACCTATGAACGGGGCGTGTAAATAAATATCATTACATCTGCCTTGGCTAATTTTACAGAACTATACCCACAAATGGAAACTTTGTTCAGCATACCTACAAAAGGAGCAGTTTGATTTCTGCAATTTCTGCTTGTTGAAAAGAAGAACTGCCTGATCCATTGGCTCTTGAGAGAGGGGGACCACTTTGTCTAGTCCCGGACCATAGTTTTAGTACCTGACCTGGAAAAGCATCATGACAAAGCATGGTTGGGTCATGACTTCAAGTGACAGATGAGATGCAGAAGTTTATGAAGATAAAGAAAAAAATTGTTAATATCAGTTAAGTTGAAGTACCAGATATATGAGTTCCACCTTCGTTTCACTAATCCACCCATATACGCTATTTTTTCTTGAATACAAACTTGCCATATAATATGAGGATGTGGATATACAGAACTGAGGACAAGGAGTTAGTGGTGTTGAGCAGTCTACAGGGTTGGCTAATGTGTTTAGATGGCTTAGCTAGTAAGAGTGATAAGTGACTATTGAAAAAGAAAGGGACGCTTACTCTGTGGCTGATTGTGCATTCAGCAGTTACTTAGTTTCAATCTCAGACCAAGATTTTTCATGGCAGTAGTTTCTGCTTCACATAAACTGTCCTCTGACATGGTAGCTGGAAGATTAAGGTATATTGCTAGGTGGAATTTTGACATGATGATTTCTATTTGAGAATTGTTATCTCCATCAAGCGTGAAGAACCACTGTTTCCATTTCACGAGCTAGTTCAGTGTATGGCTCCACATCATCATCATCTGCTCTCTGGTCTCTGGTCATTTGTTACCAACAATAACTAACTTTGTAGCACTTGTTCACAACTGTCCTAACAGGTACTAAGATTTTTCAAGAGTTTTGTCTCTTTATCACTCTTCTCGCAGCGACTTTCTGAGTGACAATATCCTTTAATCCTTTATTTGAATCTATGTGCACAAAAGTCTGTGATCCCTATCTTGGCACATACTAGGGCACAAGCTACAGTCAAGTGGATCAAATCAGGTAAAAAATGTAGTAAGGAGATTAAAATAACTTCACAGGAAAATGAAGGTATCTTCTCATGAGTGCCGTGAATGTATGGGATAAAATAAACCTTAAAAAAAATCTGTCCTTAAGAACAAAATGCATCCAAGGCTTACTACATATCTTCCGGATAGAGTCTCAGATGATGAGGTAATATGGCTCTTTTGTCCACACCATGCATAGTTGTAGCCACCCTCTAAAACTTCTGAGTTGCTCCTAAAGCGTTTTTTTGCCTGTAAATAGATCACTATCTTAGAGACTGGAATGAATAATTTATAGGCCCCATTTCTACCCCTTTTGAGCATTGATTCATTGATTTTATATTAAAGGTAAAATTGTTTTATGAATCCATTAGATATTCATTAACTACATAAAATGTGCCAAAGCATATGCTGGTATACAGACACAAATGGTGTTAGATTTAGCCCTCCCATCCTCTTAAACATTATATATCGTAATAAGGACTTTTTTACTTTCTAACTTAAAGTCAATTATTATGTTTTCTGAAACATGTAATTATCTTCATACTGTTTAAGAAAGCTTAATTTATAAAAATGAAAATTTACTTTACATTTTAAATTATTTTTGCATGAATATAATATGTAACAGAAAGAAGATCCCTATTAATTTGCACACAAGCTTTGAAACAGACACGTTCTAGTTTTGACTCTACATATTTCATGGAGCTTAGTCTGTAACTACCCTGATGTGCTTGGTCACTACTATTGTACTCATTGTCTGCTCTAAAAACAACAGTTATGTGTGGTTTCCCATTAATTTAAGAGCGAACGAGATTGCT
The DNA here is from genome assembly GCF_011762505.2 of Arvicanthis niloticus. Lineage (NCBI taxonomy): Eukaryota > Metazoa > Chordata > Mammalia > Rodentia > Muridae > Arvicanthis > Arvicanthis niloticus. Next base: position 45,765,278 of record NC_047670.1, read on the forward strand.
TGATATGTGTCTATTTTAAATGTTTTAAAATTTTTATTTTGTTGAGATTATAGTTACATCATTCCTTATTTCCCTTACTGCTTTCTGAATTTTTCCATGTACCTGCACTCCCTGATTTATTAAAATTCAATAGATACTTAAATACATATATACAACATGTTCCTTGTATGTGTATGTTTTCAGGGTTAACCATGTGGTGTAGGAAAGCCAACTGAGGTGCTTTTTCCTCACAAAGACTATTTCTCCCGCTCAAATTTCTTTGGCTGCTGGATGTTCTTTGTTTAGGGTTAAGGCCTCAAGTGATTCCCCTTTCCTCATTAGCATATCAATTGCTGTCACATTTAAGAAGCCATGTTGGTGACATTTCATGGGTATAGTTTCTGAAATTTCTAGGAGACACAGTCTCATAGCAAAGTACTTGTTTGGTTATAATCCTCCATTGCAGAGTACCACAATTGCTCAAAATGAAGAGTTTTGGAGCCCAGTATTGGCTGATGATATACATCACAACTCCTGTACTATACATAAGATTCAGAGATTGAGCATATTTAAAATAAACACATGCTACCAAGCAGCCAGAATTTTTTCACACACCTTGTACTAAATCATATTAGTCTATTGCGAAAACATATCTTAAAGACCATTTAACAGAGTAACAACAGCAATAAAGATCATTGGTGTTCAAAACTGTTAAGGAGCAAAATACAATCAAGAAAGCATTATTCTAAAGAACCAGAGTCAGAGATGTTAAGAAAATTACCCATGGTTATCATATAGCAGGTAACTGGAAATCTGTTCTCCTTCAGTTAGTTCCCATTCTGTCCTGGCTGATTCAGTGAATAGTAATCAAATGTCTACTATGTACTTGAAGTGATGCTAAGAATAAAGCATTCAGGAAGAAGCCTGATAATCAGGCAATATTTATGAAAAAGAATACACTATGAAGAAATTATAGGATGGGAAAAGGCTAAAAGCTTTTGTTTGTTTATAGGATAACAGGGAAGGACACTTTATGTCTGCTCATGGTAGACTTTGCAGAAATGCATGTGAAAAAAGTGGGAATTGTTATTTATTATTCTTTAAAAGATCAAAGATATGGGCATGGTTTTAAAAAGAGAGTTTGTATCTAGAAATAAATTTGAAAGATACAGTGTGCAAGATACAGTGTGCCTGGAACACAGAGGCTAGAGCTCTATTTCCATGGATGGATTTGGGATCATAAGAAAGAAAAAAAAAAGCATGATGAGTTTTATAGGTGACAGCAAAGTATTGAGATTTCATTTGAAGAAAGATAGGGAGTTATTAATAAAGTTTGCATTTGTGAAGAGTTTATATGTTCAAAAATCGGATTCTTTAAAAGATTATGTCATGTGCAGCAAGCAAAGCAACCTATGGATATAAATCCTGGCAGGAATTTGGAACATATGAAGACAAATATGAGACATTGTGAATAATGAATAATAAAATTCTTCATTTCCAAAGTTGAGAATGTCCATTTAGTTTTTGAGAGCTTGTGTGTATTGGTGTGTGTGTGTCTTTGGAAGACTATCTGCTTGGCAAGGTCCCTTGAGCACAGAGTGCAAATCAGAGACACAGGCCAGTGAGGGGAAAATGCACTGATGCATTGGGAGAGAAAGGTAAACTAGGAAACAGGAGAGTCGTTACCTGTATCAAAAACACAGAGGAGTCCCCTAGAAGAAAACAACTAATTATGCTATTTTCTTTCTTTGAGCTGTTTGACAGAAGGTTTCTTTCTTATGGATAATTTCTTAAACCCATTTGCTGTTCCCAAATATCTCATGATTTCTTCCCTCATTCCTTCTGTTAGGCTGCTCTTACTGCTACATGGTGTAGTGACCAACAGAGACAGTCCCTAAACTTCCCAGAATGCAGCAGTAAGCTAGAAATGTCTTAGCAATGTTTTATTATTTATTTTATCTCTTATGAATTTATATTTTACTCATAATGTATTGATATTTATAGTCTTCCCTATTAATGTATGATATCCTTTTAAACTTATTTCCATCTAATACTTTTGTGACTACATTAGAGAAAATGACACCCTTCCCCCATCAATCTATGGTGTCTCAGGAGGGCCTCTTCAGCAATTTCTTTATTCCCGAAAGAATGCTGTAGGGCTTATTGCTTTATTATTTTTTGAAAAAAAAAAAAAGAAGTATTTACCATTTCATCATGGGAAATGTCAAGAAGACTCGACTTAGAGACATTTATAGGGTGATGCATCAGATACACAATCTCAATTCTAGCTATAATCAACCTTAGTCTGATTATATAACTCAAAGATCTACTTTTCTTAAGTATTTTGAATAAAATCTTTTTTTTTTCTTAAAAACAACCAGTGTAGCTTGTGTGGCTACAATGAATAACAAAATTTGCAAGATCATTCTCTTCCATGATTTTATAATTACCCAATTCAGGAAACAGCTGAAAAAGTCTTCAGCATCCCTATGACAGCAGAATTCCTACTCACTTATTCTGACCTACTGTTCTTGGGTTAAGTCTTCTCTTTATGTGAACGTTTCCCAGGAATGTGACCTCAGTCTCCCCAAAAGCTCTTTGAATGAACCTTCATTCTATATTTCTCAGTCTTTTAAACATTCTTGAGAAAAAAAAAAAACCTGTTTTATTATCTTAAATTGGGAACTCTGTGACATAAGTACGTAAGGACAAATTTTATCAATTAAAGTATACGAGTTGTGATAACATGGAGAAGGCAATTCTTCAATGATTTCCTGAGGTTATATGAGTTAATTCAAAGCTTGTCACCAACCTGTCTTCAGATACTTACCCATGATAAGGACTTACTTTTACTTGCAAGAGGAGGAAGTAAATGGGGAGATTTGCAGGAGTAATTTGAAAGAATTATTTAAGACATCTGTCTGCTCCATGGTTATGACCCGTAGCAAGAAGTGGTGATCTGTTGTGGCATAAATATCAGATAGTGACAAATAACACTGACATTTTGTCAGAATCAAAGACATGACTCAGTCCCAGCAACCTGGCAAAGATGAGTGCCAGTGTTCGGTGACAAATGGCTTGAGTCTGACAGCATACTTCACGGCATAGACTTTCATCCATCACAGAGATATTTTTTAAAAGAAAGCATAGAACACAAAACACTCAACTTTCACAATTTCGTGTCAGGAGATGGAAAGTGAAGAAAAGGGAAGCCAGAGGCAGAGACAAAGACAGAGGGCCTGAATTGCAAAAGAGTAGCTCTCATTTTATTTTAAGGTTCTCATTTGTCAACATTCTCACACTCCATAATTCAATAGTGTGCTTGGCTCATCTCTTCATGGAAATTGATGCAAGCTGAGTAGTGGGAGAGGAGTTTGTGAGGCAGTGAGAGAGCCCAAACTTGACCATCAATGGTTAAGGGATATTTGACATACGTATTTTTATAAGGATACAATTATGTATGAGAATTTATGTAGGTTTCATGCTTATTTCTTTTATACCTGGTAAAAAAACAGTCTGCTAAACAACTAAGATGTCCTGATAATAATAATTGAATAGAAGTCAGCTATGCAAAGTGAGATCACTTTGCATTTTTAAAATGATGTCTTTTAGTTCAAACAGTTTACAAGGCCTCTAATCCTCTGATTTCCATCTTGTTTATTTGTACATCAAATATTCATTAAATACTGGGCTGGCACAAACATTATTTTGTCTATGGAGACACAGCAGGGCAAAGAAGGGAAGGGTGTTCTTTCTCCAGTGCAGCTCCAGAGACAGGATACAAAAAGCAAACAAGTCAAAATTGAAGTCATGACAAGCTTAGTATTACTATATGGAAAATAAAATGAATTACATTGAAAACAATTGATTAGGTCATGATCATAGGTTTATGAAACTGTATGCATGTTCATGTGTGAGCGCTTGTGCCTGTGCATGGGCGTGGGCATGTGTATGCATGCGCGTGGGCATGGGCGTGTGGGGGGTGGGTGGGTGGGTGGGTGTGTGTTTTCAAAAATGTGCATGTTTAGAGACCAGATGTCAACCACATGTGTTCCTCAATTGTACCCCAATATTGTTTGAAAGAGTTTCCTTATGAACCTAGACCTCACTAGGTAAATAGTCAATAACCTCAAGGATTCTGCCTGTCTTTGTGCATAGCATTTATATGAGTTCAAACAACCATAAATCCGGTCCTCTGCTTAAATATTAAACTCTTTATTAACTGAGCAATTGCCCCAGGCCCTAGAAATATACATACTGAACAAGAGTTTTTCTGTTGAGACATATGGCCAGCCTTCCTCTCACCTTTCTGCTTTGGAACAAGGCTGTGCAATATGCCAAAATTGATCTTCCACTCTGTTCCAGGCTGGCCTTGAGTCACTGGGATTTCAGGCTTGAACCATCAATCTCACCATGTACTATACTCAAAATATGCTGCATATCAAAAATGCTGAAATGTTAGTAATTTTATCAAGACAATAATAATAATAATAATAATAATAATAATAATAATAATAGTAAGCTTGGAATCTTTACTCTCTTCTATTCCTATCCTGAAATTCCCACCTTACACCAATCAGAATAGCTAAGATCAAAAACTCAGGTGACAGCACATGTTGGTGAGGGTGTGGAGAAAGAAAGACTCCTCCATTGCTGATAAGATCACAAATTGGTACAACCACTCAGGAAATCAAACTGGAGGTTCCTCAGAAAATTGGAAATAAATCTACCTGAACACCCAGTTAGCTCAACCACTCTTGAGCATATACCCAAATGATGCCCCACCATATCACTAGAGAATGTGCTCCACTATGTTCTCTGTCCCACCCAGCAGGGCATTGAACAAGGGTCCAGGGAGATCACCTGAAAGAGAAGATGGGGGACAGGAGAACACAAATAACAGAGGCTTGTCTATAGGTTGATCAAATCGCTGATTTTAGTTTTTTTCACACAGAGGTTATATGTACATAGAGGCAGGATATGGGGAAGAGGATGACACAGGAGTATAGGTGTTCAGGGGAAGTACAGATATCTTCCAGAACAGAGTGTCAGCTGGGTGAAGGTTCGGGGGACAGGTCACTATGACTCTGCCAATGATTTACTTGTCCTTATCTAAGTTGGTACTATCCATCAAGGCTACGCAAAGTCTATGACTAGCCACAAAACCTATGACTACTTGTTCCTATTCGAGCTGGTAAATTTCCACCAAAGCTGCCCGTTTACAATCGCGTATAGCTATCTATTTTAGTGGTTTTCCACAGAGACCCAACAACAGGGGACTTCCTGGTCTGGCCTCAGTGGGAGAAGACACACCTAATTCCAAAGAGACTTAAGGCTCCAGGGAGAGGGGAGCTATGGTGGGAGGGCCATCTTTTTGAAGACAGGGGAGGAAGAATGGGATAAAGAACTGTGGTAGGACCTTAGTGCTGTGTCTCATCTTGCTGTAAGTACATATAGGAGGCCTTTGCTAGTAGGAGCATTCTGCAGAAGAAAACTAACAGGACTGCATGAATCTGAAGTAGTTTCTATTTTCTCTCCAGCTAAATATTTGATTTACTTTGCTTTTACAGATTGTGATCCTAGGAATAGAAAACTTCAAACTCAACGTCTTTAAGACATATTGTATAACCTACAGTTAGTTTAGGCAATATGGCTCACAAATGTTAAGGCAATACTGGTGCTTGATTTTACATTTTTTGAGATTGTAATAAAATTACATCATTCCCACTTCTCTTTCCTCCCACCAACTATTCTCATGTACTCTCCTATTGAACACACGTCTTCATGTGCACTCACACACAGAAACACACATGCAAGCATGCATGCATGATGGCAGGTAGGCATGCAAGTACATGTACATGCATGCATGCAGGCATGTGATTGTAATGTGTGTATGTATCCCTAAATATATAAATATAACTTTCTCAGTCTGTACAATGTATACGTGTGTGTTTCAGAGGTGACTATTTATTATTGAAATGATTAAAAGAACATTATTTTCTGGTAGTAAATCTTCAATCCCAATAAGCCTCAGCAAAGAACACACAACAACTCAGTTATAAAATGTATAAGCTGCACACCTAGATTGGGCAGATATACCACCACACTACTTTATTTTCCAGTTATGAGATCCCTCTCTACTTGTGGCTCCTCCAAGCCATGTGATTCTGTTCCATCTTCTTTCCACTTCCTCTTCCCCTGGTGTCTTCCTCTCACTCCTCTCCTCATCATCCCTATCTTGTTCTCCCTCCTCTCTAAAACTTCCAGCCCCATCTTTACCTTCAAATGCACAATCACAGGCTCTAGTCTTGATTTGAACAGTTAAAATGGGATGAATTCTTACATGAAGTCACCTGAGTACCTGATCCAGTCCTCATCTGGGCAGCCACTCTTGAGGGAGTAGAATTACCATCAAAATACAAACAGTATTTCTGTCTTAGGTTGGTAAGGCTCTGTGCAGAATCTTACTCGTCCTCAGCTTGCCAGCCTGTTAAATTAATAACTCTTTCTGGGAGTCCATTATCAGTTTCAAGTCATGTATTTTGGCTGCCAGCCTGTTGATGTAGTTAGAGACAAGCTTTAACATGGTGGATAGGAATAAACATATTCCAAGGACAAGAGGGGCTAGCCTGATCAAGCTATATATGCCATTCCTGAGGTTTGAACAAAATGGAAATGCTGACCTCAGGCCATGGATAATTTTATCAGCATTATCTGCAGCAACAAAGCTCAACAGAGCAGCATTCTTTAAATTCATAATCTCACTATGCAAAGTTAACACACCCAGAGAGATGTTAGGATTATGCCAAATATCCTATAGGTGTCTTTAAACATTTTTCTAATTATAATGACAATCATTGTGAATTTCAAAAGTAACAGTACTCCAGTGATATTTGTCATGACACTTGGGATGGCTTCTAACTCTTGAACCCTGAACCTCCTTCAGATAATTTGAATACATTATAGAATATCATCCATTGTTTCAGATACCTATATAAATTCTATTGTATACTCAATACATTAGTAACTTTTTTTGCTAGATGGTTAACAAAAATAGTTGTCTTAACCCCTTGTGTTAATGCTATTGCAGAAGCAGTGGTGCTAGCAATTAATGAAATTAAAGCTGTTATACCAACAATAATCAAGCCTGCTACCCTCTTGCTTCTGCCTAAAGCCTAACTCACTTCTTCCAGTACTTTCAAGCTTTTTTTCAGAGAATCAAGGTTTTCTAATACTTAGGTCAGTAAGACAAAAGTTGGCTGATAGACCCCCATAACAGACATGCCAGCAGGTTTCAACACACTAACACAATTGAAAATTATACAGTCAATGCAACTTACAGTAAATACTGTAGAAGAGACAAAACCAATTTTAGCTTGACAATAAAAAGAGCCTTAAAACATGCACTAACAATTCTTTGAAATCCAGATCATGTCCCAACTTTATCTCTTGCTATTGTAACATCATAGTGAGCTACAGCTAATTTCCAAATATGTCTCTGACAATGTCCAGATCCAGTCTCTGAAAGTAGACTGTTATTTCCAATATTGGGTTGATTTCTAGACCAGTACATGATTGAGTCCTTCCTAGTAGCTGGTCACCTTTAAGAAGAATACAAGAGACATTATAATTTCTCTTTTCCATTCTCTATCCCACAAGGTCTAAAATCTTGAGCCAAGACAGCTTGTCCCATCTGGGATATGGTCAGGCAAAGGTGGGTCAGAAACTTATGTCCAATACAGCTTCACAGTCACCCTTGTCAGGGCACTCAGCAAGCTCACAGGTCAGCATCATTCTTTGTCTCAGCAACAGTATATCACACCAATCTTTTTAGAGTTCAATGGGCCTCTTCCACAATACATTGTCCTTGAGGATTATATGAAATCCCTGTAATAAATCATTGACAAAAGACTCAACTGTTTGATTATAATTGCCAGACCCATTATCTGTTTTTTTTTTATTGGCTATTGCTTTTGATATTGCATATTCCATGATGGGTAAGGAAGGCACTGTTGTCAGAACAACCTAAAACAGGCTCAGTTTTGTTAATAAAATAAAAAAGGGGGAGAAGTGGAGAGCCTTTGGGGCTGCTTGGCAAGAATCTGACATGGGCCAAGGACAAGGAAATGGACTACTTGGCAGGAATATCACATTGGCCAACGACAAGAAAGTAGGCTTCAGACAGAAATCTGAAATTAGGCTAGAACAAAAAAGTAATTTCAGGTAGGAATCTAAATCTTAGGCTAGAACAAAGAAGTAATTTCAGACAGGAATCTAAATTTTAGGATAGAACAAGGAAGTAAGCTTCAGACATGAAAATGACCTTGGGCTAGGACAGGGAAGTAGGCTCAGATACTTTGGTCATCCTGATAAGCCCTTAGAAACAGTGATCATGGGAGTGTTCACATAACTGGGTTTAATGCCTTGCTTTTTCTTTGACTATTTGTGTTTATTTTATTGCTAGACCCTCAACCTAGAACTGACCTTAATACATGCATGTAATCAAACTAATATAAAAGCAAAAAGGAATAGGGGGTATAGGATAAGGGGTTCTAGGGAGAGGAAATGGGGAAAGAAGATGACATCTGTATTGTAAATAAATAAAACATCCGATAAAAAATAAAAAAATAAAATATTTCAACAAGTTCAAAAAAATGCAAACAGTACCAAGGCAATCCACAATAGTTTTTCTTCCAGCCTTGTACCTCTCCCATTTTTCTGTCTTGATTTTAATTATTCTAAAAAATAGCCGCCTCGGCATTCTTCCAAAGATCCAGGATAAATCACATCACTTTCATTCTCAAATTATATCTGTCAAAGCCCTTAAAACATCATTGCTACATCAGAGAGTTTAACTTACCCATCCCTTCTAATCTAAATTACAAAGTGAGCCTAGTGATAATATTTTGGATGACTGGGTACTGAAGGTCATGAGAGAAGATCAAACCTAGACTGGGCAAAGGCATAAAACTTTATTGAACTTTAGTTCAACTATTGGTGTAATTGAACCAAACAAAGGAAGTCACAGAGAGAGCTGTATATTGCAGTTGTTCATCAACGAAGAAGATAGGTGCTTCTTGTTCCTATCAGCACACAAATTATTCTCTAGTGGTACAGACATAGTTATATAACAGTAGAAATATCAGCAACAACAGAATATTGTGTTATAAGTAATATTCAAGTACTGGAGAGATGGCTCAGTGGCTAAGAGTGCATTTTTATTTCTGTCATAAAATACCATGACCAAGGGCAACTTGTGCTAGAAGTTTGTTTAGAGCTGGGCGGTGGTGGTGCACACCTTTAATCCCAGCACTTGGGAGGCAGAGGCAGGCAGATTTCTGAGTTTCGAGGCCAGCCTGGTCTACAAAGTGAGTTCCCGGACAGCCAGGACTACACAGAGAAAGCCTGTCTCGAAAACAAACAAACAAACAAAACAAAACAAAACAAAACCAAAAAAAGAAGAAGTTTGTTTAGCTTTAGAGTTCTGGAAAAGAAGAGTTTAAAGACATGGCAACAAGAGGCAGGTTCAGAGTCAGGAGCTGTGATTGTCATGTAATCACAAAGCCATTAGTGAACTGGATGTGAGATGAGACTAAAATGATCAAAGCCAACCTCAATGACATACTTCTTCTAACAAAGCACACCTAATTTTTTTCTAAAAAGCACCACCAAGTAGAGAGTAAGTGTTCACATATATGGCGCTATAGAGTAAATTCCTATACTAAACAGTGCAAGCATGAGATCCCAAATTAAATCTCCCAGGACTCATATAAGATTCTGGGTGTGACCCTTTTGGCTTATATAATCAGCACCATTAAAAGCAGAGATAGGAAGATCATTGGGTTTTCAACCTAACTCTAGTATCGGTGTGAGACTTTTTCTTAAAGAAATAAGGTAGAGAGACAAAGAAAAAGAAATCTGGCATCATCCTCTGACCATGCACACACATCTGGATATAGTATGCATATACACATCTGGATATACCATGCACACATAACCCCCCCCCACACACACACACACACAGGGAGAAAGAGAGAGAGAAAGAATGAGAGAGAGAGAGAGAGAGAGAGAGAGAGAGAGAGAGAGATTCAAACTCCTCTAAAAACTGCCATAAATATACAAAAAAAATAAAAAATAAATAACCATAACATTGGAACACACTAACTGCAGCTGAACACTTATAATAATGGAAACCTATAATACCAATGTGGGGTTGTTAGCTCGTGCATGGGTGTGGGCGTGGATCTTGTTGGGCTGTTGTGTTTTCTGCAGCTTCAGGGGAGCAGCAGAAGCATGGGATTTTTGAATGAGTTCACGCCCAGGTGCAGGGACATCTCAGTCTGAAGTTCCACGGGGAGGGGGGGTGTGGGGAGGGTACAGCTATTGAGTAGACCCGGAGGCTGGTGATCTCCATCCTTTGGGCTTCCAGAAAACGATGACACTGGGGCCTTGGAAAAACAGAGACTCAAGAGAAATGAGGGAGAGAAAGCCCCATGACAGCACTCCACGGGAAAGAATCTCTTTGGTTACTGTACTTGTTTGGCTGACTCTCCAGCTGGCTATCATTGGCAATTCCTGTGGCTGAAAGACAGAAGTCCTCCATGGCAGATTAGACTATGGCTCAATAGTTCAGACCTTCTCCATGGTTCCCTATGGCGAGCCCCAAAAGACACAAAGATGTCCATGGTTCCTAAAGGGTTTATTGTCATGGCAGAAAGAAGATGGATCTGGCTGCACCCCAACCCCTACCAAAAACAAAAAAACCAACCAACCAAACAAACAAACAAAAAAACAGTCAAGACAGGCCTGAGTTAAATAGGGAAGGAGGAGGGAGAAGGATCTGGGAAGGAATACTTAATTGGCTATGCACTCTGGCCTTCAGGTATTTCATTAGTATGTAGATTTCTTGAGGCCCTGAGGCCTGTAATCATGCCCTCTACCTGTGCTAGATGACACAAACCTCTCTTTGGGAGGGGTATTGCCCTACTTTACTGGAAGGTGCAATGGAGGTCTTGGCCACGTGTCAGGAGCCTGGGGTCTGGGAGTGAGGCCAAACACCTATCCCATTAAGGTTCCCTGTTCAAGGCCAGTGCTAAATCAGTCATCCTTTTATGGACCCACATACCTAGGAATACTATTAACTACTATTCCCTACCTGCTACTATTGTCTCTCATTCTATAATAAAGCACCACAATATATGATGGTTATAAACAGTGACATTTCTCCACAAACTTCTAAGATAACAGTGAGGGCTGAGTGTAGCCAGAAAGACCTTCTCCTTCAGGACTGAACCAGGGAGGTTCAATAGGCTGCTTGTGTCTGAAGGATAAGAAAGGGCATGAATAATCTCAGGTGATCCCAACCTCTCATCTATAAAGTGGATCTGGAACTAAAGATCTTCAGTAGCAAACAGAGCTACTGCTGTGTCTGCTCATCATAGTTATTTATAAATTCAAGATGGGACCATTCAAAAGACCAAATATGGTGACTTCAGTGTAACAGCCAGACTCTGCCTCCTAAAGATTTTGTAGCACTGCCAGCTAGATAACAGCTACTAAATATACAATTGGGAGAGATGTTTTGGAGTCAAACTTTAATAGATCCTAACATACACGGTGGCTATAATTTTTCAACAGTGACAATATATTTTATCTTCCATTCACCACCCAGCCCATTGTATTTTGATATGTCAGTCTTATTCATAGGTTTTATTGCTGACAAATGATTCATGAAAATCAACTTATGAAGGTTTATAAGTGAAGGGTTTATTTTGGTTCATTGTTCAAGGGTACTATCCATCACGGTGAGGAAGGCAGAACATCAGGAGCTTGAGATAGCTGGAAGCACTGGATCACCAATCTAAAAGCAGATAGATGGATGCTGGTACTCACCTGTGGTTGTTGGTTTTATTTAATCTGGGACTCTATCCCAGGCAGTGGTGTTTCTCATATTTAGTGGGAGTTCTTTTTCTGGAAAGACCTACATACACAAACACAGAGGTGCATTTCAGCAGTGGATCCAAGTAGAGCCACGCTGATAATGAAAAAAAATTTATCACCACAACTCTCGAAAACTAACACCCAAGGTGGCACCTGGACTGAGCATTGGCAACATTGAATTGGATGCAGAAGGCTGTGAAGCCGTCTATTAGGCAAAATAAGAGCAGAAAGCATGAGGTTCTGTGGGTGCTTAGTGAGAGCCAACTATGATTATGCTGTAGCATAGAGCACTGATAAGTTGTAACTGAGTTTGGCAAGCTCAGACCCCTATGTCAAAATCATAAGCCATTCAGCCTTAAATGCCTTCCCAAGGTAGATGAATTCAAGCTGACAAATGTGCCTTATATTCCTTCTCATTTTTAAAAGTATGGATTATGAATTTGTGAAAAGATCAACATTTTGACTAATCCTAGGATAAACATGATAATTCATCTGGAAATTCTGATCAAAGTAAAGGTTGTGTTTAATAAACTTGTTTGGCTCTTGTTCTTGACTAACCCCTTTTCCTTTTCCTATGCATCTGTCCTTTCTGCCATGCTTTCAAGCATTCCTTAAATCCTATTATGGAGTAAGTAAAATGACCAACTCCATTTAGAATCAGGTCCCCCAGTCCATCAAGTTCACATCTTCCTAACAGTTCAGGAAAAGGTCTATCTTTATATTATATATTTCAAGTAGTCCTACGCATCATGGTATAAAAGCAGATTGGGAAAAAATAAAAAATAAAATTAAAAAAAGGAAAAAAGAATTAGATAAAAGTAAACAATAAGCATGAAACAAAGCATGTGAAAAAATGATTAAGGAGTGAAGGGTTTTTTTTTTTCCTACAAACATCTGGCTGATTTATCCACATATCACTTATCATTTATCCACATATCACTCTTGTCCTAAATAGAACTGTATCTAATGCCAAAATGTAGGTGAATTTTTGATATACACCCACACAAACAGATGTGTGCACCCTATGTGCACAAACACAAACACAAGTAGCCCCCCTTCTATGTATGCACTAACACAAAATAAGCATCAGGACCAGATGCCACAATTCCACAGCCCTTATGAAGCCACATAGTTTCTTTGAATGTCCTTACTTACTGAGAAAAAGACATTGCAAGTGAGGAGCCTCTGTCCTTAAGATCTATGATTCTCTAAATGAGACATCATATGCCATGCCCTGTAGCTCTATATACACATCAAATAACTTCACAATATATTTTAAATAATAAAATTTCTGTGGCAGAATAATATCATAAAAAATAATTGGCAAAGACCAAAAAAACATATTAGATCCAGGCTTGCAGGGGGTGACTGCTACACATGGAGCCCTTGTCATCTTTGAACCTCTGTGAGTCACTTTCTAAATGGAATCGGCGTGAAGATTGTGAGATACAACATGCTAATTATAATTTTCTCTGCTCTGGAAATTCTCTTTTGTTCTATACTTCCCTCATGGAAAACTTATGAAAAGCTGCAGGGAATCTAGTTGTAATTTTGAATGGCATATAACTTTATGACCTGGAATGGTGGGCTAATTGAGAGTTATAGTGTTTCAGACACTATGTAGCAATTAGGCCTTCTGATGCTTATCTCATCCTGACATCTGATATTTTAAGGAAATGCAATGATCCCACAAGTTCTTTTCTACTACTCATTTTCCTGGTGAGCTTTTAAAGTTAAAGAAATGCCCTTAAGTGGGCACATGACTCATGTACTATGGACTCAGGGATCATTCTGAAGCCAGCCTGGACACTATTACATCTATAATTTGACAAAGCTTTGAGGATAAAAATCTTCTTGGGTAACTTGGCTATAGATCTGAATTATGTCTTCATATATTACTAACTCTTTTTTTACCTTGAGAAAATTTTAGGTATCAGTAGTCTTTTTGTTCACCTCTATGTAATGAAGATTCAGACACCAACCACAGAGACTAGAGAACAGAAGGAAGAATGGAGTAACACATTGATTATATCACTTCATAAATGGGTGGCACTCAAGCCAACTTTAATTTATAATTTATGTTTCCACAGAAACATATCAGTAATTAAATTCCCCCAATTCCTCAAAATTATAAATAAGTGCCCAAGCTAATGATGTATTTATTCACATTAAGTAGGATAATAAGGTTGTTTTGTTTGTTAAATGGAAACAGAGTAAAGAATACTCATAACATCACACTCTATGCTCTTACCATTCCGGCAGTGTCACTGGAAATTATGTAAATGGCAACATGGGACAGAAGCAGGTGCCTGGGTGGAAGACAGAAGATAGATCTCCATGAGGAAAAAAAGAAGGGATTCCCTCGTCACTATCTTGGCCTCAAATCTTCATCATTAGGTCATTAAGTGTTGTCGCATGGGAGAAGTTTGTTTGTTTGTGTGTTTTATGGCTGCGCTTGCCATCTCTGCTGTTATAAATTCGATACTAACCCTTTTCTACCTGCCTCAAGATGGCAGATGGCCTAGAAACACAGGAGTGAACTAATTTTTTCTATGCATGCCTTATTCTAGTACAAAACCTGTTCTACCATATAGCATATGCTTCTTCTTATGATCTATTCCACAGAGTTTGTGTCTTCTGTTTTGTCCTGTATTTGGGCACACGAGTTTACCCTTTTACAGAGACAATCTTTATTTGTTAAAGGAGTGTCTGAATAAATACGAACGAACAAGTAGTGCTTGAGGAAAACAAAATAGTCTCCACAAGCAGTTCAAACTCTAACATTTTGCATTTTGTTTTTGCCTTCATTAAATAAAGAGTATTTTTTTAAAAAAAATATAGAGCACGTGTACTTATGAATATATATTCACATATTAAAAATGTACTTCAGAAGTATACTTTTTTTGTAGATTATTTCCCAGTGCTGGAAGTATTTCTCAAATCACTTTAGACAGCTGTCTTTCAGTTCAGTGGTTAAGAGAAATTGATGCTGCTCTTTTAGAGGGAAGATTTTGATTCCAACATACAGATTAGCTAGCATGCAACTACCTATGGTTCTAGGTCCTAGGGACCTGACACCTTCACCATGTGTACTACACACACACAAACACATACATGTACACACACACACAAACACATACATGCACACACACACACATACATATGTACACACATGCACACAAATAAAAATAATATAAATCTTTAAAAATAGAAAACGCTCCATTGAGGACTGTACAAATGAATCAATTATGAAGAAATCCATATTCTTTGTGGGGCAATGTAAAAATCTATGTTTACGTTTCCCTGATGTCTGAAAAGTTAAGTATTACAGTAGATTTTGATTGTGAGAAAACCAAAAGTCAAAGAGGATAACTCACACCAGTCACAGATTGCAAATGTGTACATTACTCCTCCCCTTGTATCCTTCTCTCAGTATTGCCAGGCATGATGAAACATTCCATATGTACACCTTGTATATACACATTTTTGTAAATTCTCACTTTTCTAATGAAACGATACTAGCTCTACTCCCTGCCCAGTGAGTTTGGCAGGCAAGACTTGTAATTGGAGAACAGGAGACACTGATTTCCTGCTGTGGGACAGAAAATAATTGCATTTTCCTCATGTTCTGCTCTCCTTTCATCATCTTGGAAAATGCTTATCTTTTGTAGCAACTGAATTAAATTCAATCTTCCAAGGAAGACATCCTGAGAAGAGAAGTTCATGGCAAGAAAAACGAAAGTAAGTCAGACAGAAAGGCAAACATCCTGCCAGAAAATAAAGGAATTGATACTTCAGTCTAGGAGTGTCTTTCAACACCCTCAAAAACAAACCCCACCATCCTCACACCATCTTTTTAACTCTTCTGTGGTCACCTCTCTTCTCTTTGAATGAGCCCCCTCATCCATTTGCACTTCTCTTTTATATCATGTCTTCCACTATATCTCCTCACCTGTCTCTGAAATCGTTAACATCTTTTCTTTATGTTTGATGCTCTGAGCTTGTGTTATCTGTGGATCTGTAAAAAGAAATACATAGACCTGCCTGAATCTTAATTCCTAACAGCAATTGTGGTCCCCAGCACACAATTGGTACCATGACAATGCCTGTAGAAGAGAGAAAGGAGAAAGAGAAGAAGAAGTGAGAATAAAACAGAAAATAAATAACAAATGAGTTAATAAGACCCCCAAGATAAAAATAAATACATGTTCTGGGTAAACTGTTCTCTGAATGTACGTATGTCTTCATTTGAGTAAACTTTATCTCCCTGAAAAGGTGATACTTCACTTCCTTCTGAACTATGTGTTTTATTGGCACTTTAGTTCAAAGAGAGAGAATCTAATGGTTTTCTTTCTGATTTTCTCTTTGTTAAGCCAAATTCCATACCTCCATAGCTCTAACTCTCTTTACTACTAACCCATGTGACATTTTCTGAGTTTTTATTTCTTTATAACACTTGGACATATGAGGAGATCCCCAAAAGGACAGTCATTAGTCAGTATTAAATTCCATGACTGAGTCTGTCCAATAATTAGGAGTCATTACATAGCAAGTCATGTTAGCCTGCTAGACCTTAAGTTAGGAAATATCATCTTGACTCAAAGTGTCAGTCAAGTGTAGCCCTAATGAGATAACATGTAACATATTTTTACAGCTCCTAAAAAAAGAAATATGTATCTGTCTTCCAAAACTACACAATGTGAACATGTGTATGCATATGTGTGTGTGCGTGCACATGCATACGTTTATTGATTTTTTTTTCTAACTTCAATAGCAAAACGAAAGTGCATGGTGCTTCTGTAACATATAATATGATGTCCAAACATGGTCTGCAATGGGAAGTGCACTGCATTTAAATAAGTTTTGAGTTGAGAAATTGAAAACATGAAGTTTAGCTTCAATTCTCATGACATCATGTTAAATGATTCAAAGAAAACCATGAGTTACTATTGCCACATTCCTCATGTCTTATTATAGCACTTGATGTTAAAAATAATTTGTGTTACTGCCTCTAACTCAAAACACTGTGCTTTAATTTTGTTTATTGAAAAGTTGATCTATGGAATAAGATCATATAAAATCCCAATGAAATATTAATAATAGTAGGGAAAAGTCTGTGGAGATGAAGAAAATTGAGTCACATTTGATTGTCTGGTGATTAGCAGAAGCATTATGCCTTCAGTTCAGGTTTCTCTACCTTCTCTCATAACACATCAAAATGATGTTTTTTACCTTACAATATACAAAGGAAAGTCATGGACAAAAAAAATGTAACAGAGACTGAAGGAAAGGCCATCCAAAGACCTCTTCACTTAGGTATTCATTCCATCTGCAGACATCAAACCCTGAGATTATTGCTGATGCCAAGAAGTGCTTGCTGACAGGAGCCTGATATGGCTCTTCACTGAGAGGTTTTTACTAGCACCTGGCCAATACAGATGCAGATACTCACAGTCAACCATCAAACCAAGCCTAGCAAAGCCAATGGAAGACTTGGGGGAAAGACTAAAAGAGATGAAGCAGATTTTAACCCCACACGAAGAACAATATCAACTAACTACTCAAAGCTCCAAGGAACTAACTTAACCACTCAGAGCTCAGAGGAACTAAACCACCAACCTAAGAGTACACATGGAGAGAGTCATGGCTCCAGATACATACATAGCAGAGGATGGTCTTATCTGACATCAATGGAAGGGGAGGCCCTTGGTCTTGTGGAGGCTTGATGCAGCTTTGTAGAGAGATGCTAGAGCAGTGAGGCAGGAGTGGGTGAGCAGGTGGAGGAGCACCTTCATAGAGGTAAAGGGGAGAGGGGAGAGATATAATAATGGGGCAGGGGTTGTGGAGGGGTAGCTGGGAAGGGAGATACCATTTAAAAATATAAACAAATAAACTGATTAATTTAAAAATGTATACCATTGGGGACTGAAAAGATAGCTCAGCAATCACAAGGTCTTGTTCTTGCAGAAAAACCAGGTTCAATCCCTAGAACCCAGATGGAAACACACATCTATCTGTAGATTAAATTCAAGAGCATTTGAAACCCTTTTATGGCTTCTGTAGATACCAGGAAACATACATATAATATACAAACATATTATGCAGGCTAAGCAGCCATGTACATTAACACAATAACAACAAGAATAGTCCTGAAAGGATAAGAGAGAGAGAGAGAGAGAGAGAGAGAGAGAGAGAGAGAGAGAGAGAGATTGATTGGCATAGACTCAAGCACCATAACAGAAAGGATTCTCACACCATTCCACATAAACATTCTGTAGCTATCTAATAACTTGGCAGAACACACACTATCATCAGAGGCAGGTCATATCCAGTAATTCCATTAACATAAAGCATATGAGACAGGCACCTTGAAACTTAATTTAGTATTAGATACACAATTTTTCTTGGAATCAAAGATAACTATTTTCTTCTCTAGTACAGTGAAATACTCCTGGGATGCACTGGGGGGGGGGGGGGGGGGGGGAGAAATCTGTGTTTTGAATGAGTGTCTAACTAATTTCATCCAAAATATGTCTAGTGGGATGCTACTATTCAGTGTTTCCTGGATCCTCATATACGGAGAAATTCAAGATCAAGCACAGTATTCCCTTTGAAATATAAAAGAGTGCTCACTTTATTTTTCCTTCTACCACATTTTAATATAAATGTCATGGTCTGAATTTCATGTAAAATGTACATTCTAAGTTAGTTTTGAGAAGTGAATCATTTTCTAATTTATGTTCTCAAAAATAATAATTGAAAGAATGAATGCAAGTTGTAAAAGCAAGACATGGATTATTAACTGATGCTACTGGTTGTATATAATACAACACAGACTGTGTCTTAATTTGAGAGAAATTTTTCACTAACTCTCCTGGTAGGGGTAGTGATGTTTCAGAGCAGTGGTTATCAACTTCCCTAATGCTGTGACCCTTTAAAACAATTCCTCATTTGGTGGTGACCCCAACCATAAAATTATTTTCTTGCTATTTCAAAACTCTAATTTACTACTGTTATGAATTGTAAAGTAAGTATTTGATATGCAGGCTATCATTGTTGCAGAATGACTATAGCTATACTAAAATTATATTGTTTTATTAATTTTGTCACTTAAAATACATATAACAATATCCATTTTTAAGAAGTTTTTATTTGCTCAACTAGCCTAAACCAGAAAGTAGAAATTATGGGAATGATAAGTCTGTGGATGCTGAGCCTTATCAAACTTGTTGACAAAGTCGACAACTCTGTTGGAAATCAGAAAGACCTGGTAGTCTTTTTTTGTCAGTTAACTCTTAATACTGCTGTACATTAAAATTTGAAAAATCAATGATGATATTTCAGATATGGCAAATTCACAGTAAAGAGACAGCTGGACAAACTTTATTCTTCTTCCTCACAAAATTGAATAAAGGATGGGTCATCCATTAGCGGTGGGTACTAATTAAGATGCAAATTTTAGAGCCAGATCACAAGCAGTTAATCCTTACCTTATCTCTGAGTGACCTTGGCAATAGTGACTCTTAAACAATAGGATCCAAGAGTCAACCAATGAAATGGTGGCTACAACATCTCTAACTGGAAGAATCTTACAAAGAGTAAATTAATTATGGCATGCAATGGGATTACTGATTTAACACATGTTATTTCAATGCCAAGAGATCATTAAATAGTGATGCTTGGTTCTTAAGAAAATCTTAACTTCTAAAGTTTATAATGGAAAGAATGATAACTAGATGTCTCTCTTTTACCTACAATTGCTCATATGAAAAAAGCAATTATAATATTTGCAAAGTTGATATCAAACAAAATAAACAAATAATATCAACCAAGGTAAGACAAAAACGGTAAGCAGGTAGGGACTGTAATCAGGCAGATCAAAGTAGAAATTCACATTCTGTGTTATGATAACTACTTACTTTGAGTCCCTATCTCATTCAACAGGGGTAATCTGACTCATGATTGGATACGGTGATTTAATAAGTCTTCCCAGATAAAGCAATTGCCAACTTATTTGACAAACATAAGTTTTTATTCTCAACCCTATTGATATGAGATTTCAAATTTTTCTACATAATTAAGTAATACTGTGAACTATAAACAAACCATCTGTAAAAAGTATTCAAATAGTGAGTGAGAAGCCATAAGACTGCTATGAAACATTCTGCAAACACGTATACTATAAACTTCCTTACACTTCTATTTCATCCTTTAAATGTAAATGATATAGTAGCTAATGGATTCATTTAATATTATATATTTCCCACATCTGTAAGAAGACTTGGTTCCCCCAAGCTCTAAGTTTGGTGGTTTGTTTAATATACATATAAAACACTTGCTTCTTCACAGGAGGTATGTACAGGACTTTAGGGTCATAGTGATGGGGAATTCTACAAGCAGTAGAAGACTGAATCTTCATTAATGGGAAAATCAATGTGCCTTATGAAGTTATATCCAATGAGAGAATAAGACATAATCTACTGAAAGTTCACTAGGCTCTTATTTCCTGCAACTCCACATTTAATTTGGCTCTGAAGTTACTGTTAAATTAAAAAGATTTGCATATTTTATGCTCTCCAGTGATTTTATTGCTCACTAGAGATTTGCTATATTAAAAAGCACCCAAATTACTTCTATCAATTAACAATATTATACTTAAAGTCTAGATAAATTATTGAGTGTTATTTGGAGCTACTATGGGGAACGTTTCTATAGAATAAGAGAGAATGTCAATGACTTTTCCAAATTTGAACAAGAAAAAAAAACATCAAATACATGTCCTGGTTAGATTTAACTGTCAACATGATATAGCTTAAAGTTGTGGTAGAGGAAAGACTTAAGTAAAGAACTGACTATATAATTTTGACCTATAAACATGTCCCTAGTGTATTGTCCTATTTGTTAATTGATAGAGGAAGATACAGCCTACTATAGGAAGTACCATACACAAGAAGTTGGTCTCTCCTAAATAAGAAAGCTATGAAGGAAGTCGCGACTCAGTGGTTGAGAGCAGCTGCTGTTTTTGCAGCAGACCAGAGTTTCCTGGAGCAACCAAATTGAACAGCTCTCAATCATATGTACCTTCAACTCCAGGAGATCCAATGCCCTTTTTAGATAACTGCCACAGCTCATGTACTTGTATATATGCACATACAGAAATATATGCACAAAGAACTAAAAAACAAAAAATTAAAAACAAAAAATGTTAAAAAGAAAGCTAGCTGAGTGGAAGTTGGCAGCTAACCAGAAATCACTATTCTCCCAAGGCTTTTGTTGTGTTTCCTTGGCTCTACATGAGTTTCTCTGTGAGGGATAAGCTAAGCCTTCCCATGCTAGGCTTTTGTTGAAAGTTTTGTCCGAATGTTCCTTAATTATGGACTATAACCTAAAATCTGAAACAACCCTTTATTCCTCTGAGCTGTGTATTTGTAAGAATGATTTTTTATCACATTTTATCACATGAGATGAAGCTAGAAGAAACTATAGTAATGAAGACGGTGATGAGTATTGTAAAGGAGCTGTCTCAATAGACATTGTGGAGATAGAAAACAAAACCATTGCTTTGGTGGGATCTCACAATTTTTACTTTCTACAGAACAAAAAAATCAACCTCGAGTTATATTGTAATGTGCGCAATTCAGTAGAGTGTTGAAAACTTGTGTGACCTCAGAGGACAGAGAAAGGGTGTCTTTCACACATGGGGAGAGTGTAAACTTGTTGAAAGAAGAATTAATGGATGGTCAATGACAGGCTTTAGAGCATGTGCCACAGCAGTGGAATATGAAAATGAGGTGCATTGGAAAAGGAGGACCATCTTGCTTTGCTTGTTGAGTTTATAGGTTACCAAAGAGAATGGCAAACTGTCAAAGGTCTGTGCAGTATACTTAGGAACTTAACATCATCTCTACTTTAGGCAACATCATGTGGGCCTCCAAACCTTTGTCCAGCTTTTAATGTGTGAATAATTAGATACAGGGTCAGTAGAAACAGACATTTCCTTCCTGTTCTGTAATTAATGTTAATCCTCTGACCTAAGTCTTATAGTTTTTTCTTCCTCAAAATTTGCCACAAATGGATTTAGCCACAGACTTCTATGGGTCTATATACTTATAGGTATGCCTATTTAATTAATCTGGAATTAATTGGTATTCATTTATTAACATGTATTCTCCAAATCTTTAAAGAGACTTGACTTCCCACTTGACCGTTAATGTGCTTCTGGAATGCTCCATCTTCACAGTGAATATATACAGTGTTCTAGGATTATAGTAATAAGAAATGTGGGTTCATACAGAGAAAGTAAATTATAAGAACACTAGAAGGCAGTACTAATGGCTCTGGAGTTGCTGATAGAAAATGTAGCAGCTAATAAAGACCTTACCAAAATTTGAAAAATGTACCAAGTACATCTTTTACAAATATAACTCCCAGAAGGAAAAGGAATACAAAGTCAATGGCTGTAATGACTTAGAGAAAGATAGTAAAAAATGAATTTGGGATCATGAAGGTTTAGAGAATCCTTATTTAAGAAAGAATATACATATAAATAAAAAAGCAAAAGTCAGTACTTAATTAAGATTAGAAAATAAATCCAGGTTTCAAATTAAGAAGTTGACAAATACTCAAACTCAAATAGTGTTATCAACATCAAACACTTGACAAGATTATACATTAAAAATTTCCTATACCTTTCTTTATATATTTGCATTTAGCAATGACTTTATGACATTTTTATGTGCATATGTGTGTGTATTCTGTATTAATGAGGATGCATATGTGGCAAAGGACACATGCAGAAATCAGAAGACAAAATTCAGGATCAGTTTCCTTCTTCCTAGGTACATACCAGGGATTGAATTCAAGCTTTTAGCCTTACATGGCAATTAACTGATCTGCTCAGTTATTATGTAAGTAAATAAGAACTATGCTTCCATCAGTTCTCTGATGCTAGGTTTGATATAAATTGTTTAGTGTTCAAAAAATACTCTGAAAGTATACAATTCCAAATAACTAGTATTTAACACTTGGCTCCCATTGAATTACTATATGTTTGCCAATGTATTAGAGTTATCCAGATGCACAAAACCATAATATTAATGCATTGCTGGATAGATAGATACACAATAGACTGATATGGCAGATGGATAGATAGATAGATAGATAGATAGATAGATAGATAGATAGATGCATGGATGGGTGGATTGACAGACAGATGGACAGGGAGAGAGAGACAGGGAGATAGGCAAGCAGACAGACACACAGACAGACAGATGAAAATACATTATGCTAATTGGCTCACATAATCATTGAAACTACAAAATTGTAAATACAAACCCAGAAAGGCTACTGGTATAGTTTTAGTTAACCCAACAGCATGACCCAAGGAGGATTTGATGACTTGTGGCATAACTTCCAATTTTGGACTGAGGTTTGACAACAAACAGGGTCATATGAAAGATAGAGATTTAAATCCCAGAATCTCTAGTTTTGAAAAATTATGGTTCTGATATTCAAGATCACAGAAGATGTATATTGACAGATAGGTGGGTAGAAAGAAGGAGGTAGAGAGGGAGAAGAAAAAACTGAAGGGACACACACACATGCACGCACACATGTACACACACATGCACACACATGCACAAAGTAGGGAAAGGAGGGTAGAGAAGAAGAGAATAGATTTACTATTTCTTTCTCTTTCTGTCCTTGAAAATTCAATGAATTCTCATGTCCTTGGATGATGCCCCATTCCTTGGAAATACTAATGATCTACTTAGTCTATTCATCCAAAAGCATTTCTCCAGAAAGCATCCTCATTAATAGGTTCAAGAGAAATGTGTAACCAGCCATCTGGGCAAACCAACAGTTGGCCAAGCTCACGTAAAATTAACCACCCCATCCAGTTTGTAAGAATGAATAACATTGCACAAAAACTGCCAAAGCCATGGGCACTATAATTTTAGTATAGTAAAACAATAGCCAATCATAATTCTGGAATCAGGAGCAAGACATGTATGGCCATGGATTTTACTTACCGATTCCTTTTGGATTTTCACTAGTTTGAAAACTACTTGCTCTATTTCAGAACCCAGTGTCCTATGTTATGTGTGACTTAAAACCAGGTGGAATTTTAAAAGCACACTGCATGGCCAAATATAGCAGCAGCAGGATATTGTCACACTACTGTAGATTCTCAGTTGATGTTATTTTTATTTAGGGCATTTTAAAAAATGCCCTATCAACACACTATGACGCAAGTAGCATTTAAAGATCTACTTTAGGTGAGGGGAAAAAAATCAAGATGTAGAGTCCTTAAATAATTTAAAATATCATTTGGGGCAAACTAGAACTTGTGTCTGTAAATATGTTAAGTTTCCTTATTATTTATCTATTTTAACTAAAACCTATTAAACACTATGATATTAAATTCTGTAACACTCTCAATATCATTGATTTTTTTCATTAAAGCTATATCACAGTATTGAGATTTCAATGGACTCACTAACAATAATTAAGAAGATACTATAAATTTTGGGATGTAGGTCCTTGAGAGAAGCTTGCAGGGGGAAAGGAAGGGCTAAAATGATGTAGATGCGATGTTCTTGTACAATGCAGCTGGCTATATCTCTCTTAGGAATAACGCAAACTACACCCATAAAATCTCACCAGCTTGGCTACTTAAACCAGAGCTGGACGAAGACAACACTGAAAGACCTACCAAAGTGGAAGGGTAGAAGCCCACAAGGCTTGACCCTAAACAAAGCTCATAAGATCTCAACCATAAGGACAAAGATCTACAAGCCACTAAAGGGTATTTGGAGCAGAAAAAATTTAGTTCTTGCCATGGAAGCATACCAAGGCATTTCCTAATACTAAGCTATCATCTCTGGAAACATACATATAAATAATGTATAGATTGAGAAGCATTTTTTTCCTTATAATTTTTTCCTTATAATTTATAATTTCCATTTAATTGGGGCTGGCTTACAGGTTCACAGGTTCCGTCGATTATCATCAAGGTGAGAACATGGCAGCATCCAGGCAAGCATGGTGCAGTTGGAGCTGAGAGTTAAATATGTTCATCTGAAGGCTGCTAGTAGAAGACTGACTTACAGGCAGCTAGAATGAAGGTCTTAAAGTCCACACACACACAGTGACACATCTCCAACAAGGCCACACCTCCAAATAGTGCCACTCCCTGTGCCAAGCATATTCAAACCATGACATTTTTATGTAGTCAGTTTGAAATTGTTTTACCAACCAAGAAGGAATAACAAATAGGCAGTTGTAGAGTCATCAATCAAAGTCCAGGAGACATGTCCAGGCTAAAGAATAGAAACTGGAGAGTTATCAGTACACATAGGGACAATATTTAAAATAATGATATGGAATAAGCTAAAAAACTAAAGCTTATATTTAGAGAAATATGATTATATACATATATACATGAAATCACAGTTAATGGAAAAAAAAAGAGGCCATGAATCTGAAAGAGTAGGGACGGGTATACAGGAGTGTTTGGAAGGGAGTATAGAGAAGGGAGGAGTGTTGTAAATACAGTAATAATCTAAAAATTTTAAATTGAAATTATATTGAAACTTATAATATGTGTGCTTATCTTTACCAGAAATTTTCTCAGTTCACCATCTTAAAGCAAATATATGTTGATTATTATGTTCAAGATCAGATGCAGTATGTGCTCTAAAGACACAGAGCACAGACCATACAGATAGGTGGAGTAAACTCTTTTGGAGGGAAATCATTTATTGCTGATACAGGACCTAGTGATATTTGCTTACAAACAGATTTCTTTTTAAAATTATTGTACTCAAGTAACTTGTTGGAAATTCTTTTTCTTAGTAATAGCTGGAACCTGTTTTCAAATAAGTAATATGTTTCAAGATTATTTTTTCTTAAATCCCTGATATAATTATATTTGTCTCCTATCATTCATGTTGGATGCCATTATTTTTATAATCATCAGAAACAGAAAGTTTAGCCAGGCATGCTGTTATGTGTCTGTGGTTACATTATTTGGAAGGCTAAGGCATAATTACCACAAGTTCCAAGCTATCCTGGGCTATATAACATCCTGCCAAAAAAAAAAAGTGAGTGAGAAAAGCATCCTATTAGAACAACTTGATAGTCCAAGTATCTTCACAAAAACTCTGGCTCTGAAGTAAATGGCCTGCCCCAGGGCACCTAAATCCTGGTCTTTTGACTTTAAGTTATTAACACAACAAATTGTATGTGTAGCATATAATAAGTTTCCTCGATAAACTTTTCACTGAAGAGATTGCTGGCTCATGCAGATACAATATAGGGATCTGACTTTGGGATTAGATTTTCTTTTATGTTAATTATGGTATATACTTTAAAAGCTATGGGTTTCAGAGGAGACACTTGAATTCTTTCATCTTTGCTTTTTCCAGTTTCTAAAGCAGAGATGACAATCCATATCCTGTAGGATTAGAAGAAAATACTTAACATTTTAGACTAGAAACCAAATACTCATTAAGTATTTAAAAAGCAGCTATTGGCTAGGCAGTGGTGGTGCATACCTTTAATACCAGCACTTGGGAGGCAGAGGCAGGTGGATTTCTGAGTTCAAGGCCAGCCGGGTCTACAGAGTAAGTTCCAGGACAGCCAGGGCTACACAGAGAAACCCTATCTCAAAAAAACAAAACAAAAAACAAACAAACAAAAAAGCAGCTATTTTTTTAATCAAATTTGAGAATCAGTCTTAAAGGGGTTCCCCAATAATGTTCCAGTTTTACAATCTACTCACTAAGCTGCTCAGTTATAAGAGGGGCCTTCCTTGTGATCTTTAACTGGAACATCCTTCAGTAAATATGCACGATTGGTCTCACTGGTTTTCATATGAAAAGCTTTCAGGTATTTCATCTTCATGTTCTCTGCTATGTCTGGAGAGTAATAAAATACATGCAGCACATTGAAGGAAGAAGTTTGCTGTGCCTTTTATATTCTGAACCTTAGAGTATAACAAAAAAGTTTCGAACGAGGAACTATGATGGGAAGTTGAAGAGCATTCCTGTAAAATACAACTTAAGTTTCTCAGAAGCATCAAATCAATAAAATATTTAAGATGAAACTTAATCAAATGTATTCAGTATAATTACAACAAATACCATCAAAATATAATCAAAAGTATCTCATTTTAAATCTCTAAAATTTGTGTAAAAGAATACAATTTACCCAAATTAGAATATGTGCCATGCTCATGACGTGGAAGAATCCATACTTCCAAGATTTTACTAGAATCAAATTGTTCTTTTGTCAAGAAAAAACAGTAGTAGCAACTTAATAAATGTATGTGGAATTAAAAAAGAAAACAAAACCCTAGAATTGGCAAAGCTTTTGAGAAAGTAGTAAGAAATCAATGGATATTTAATCTACCCGAGGCCAGGACTTAGTGTAAAAAAATGATAATACCAACATTCTGATTCATGAACAGATATGTCAGTATAATAATAATGAAAAAACAGCATTTAAAATGGAAGGAGTTATTGATAACTTTCACTGATTTTTAACCTAAGACACAAAACATTCAATAAAAAAGGGAAGTTTTGCCAACAATGTTACTAAAAGAAATCAATAAGCATGTTGAAGAAAAATAATCTGTTTTCAACACTCAGTACATAAATTAATGTCTGATGTTAACACAGAGAAAAAGTCAGTGCTAAAACTGTGCAGCATGCTTTCCTATCAACATAGAATGCCTTTCCACTCTTGTGGATGAAGTTTTTTTTTTTTTTTTTTTTTTTTAATTGCTAGAAATACAATGTGGCTTTTAGAAGAAAATAACGGGATAACTTGGGTTCTACTATAATTGTACACTTTTTTCCAAACACAAAACATCCTAGATTAAGGACTACTTATATCCAACATATGTTTTAACATATTTAAACATATTGAAACTATATTTTAAAGGAATAATTTTGTATAAACTTTTTATCTCAGAGCCTTAACTGTCTTACTGTATCCAAGTTCAATCTTCTGAGGAAGTAGGAGCCCTCCCTGCCTTGTGCTCCCTGTACCTTTCAGTAGAATGGTCAATACTGTATGGCAGAGTAAACATTTCTACCATTTGGGAACCAGAATCATGTTTGAAAAGGCTCATTAAAACTTCAGTGGTGGGGAGAGGTTGGAATGTTGCAGATCTAGGGTCTAATTACCTTATATTCAGCTATCTTTTAGCCACCTGGGTGATAGGCAGGGCTTCCCAATCTCTATGTCAGACTTAAGATTTTGTGACTAAAAGCTAAAACCCTTTTAAAGTTTCTTATCTTAGCTAGCCACTAACTTCCATCCGCCTAAAAGGCAAGCATGTCATGAGGTAGCATCTGAGGCCTTTAGAAACACCTCCCCCATTCTGTACTAATCACCTCCCTGATGTACACACCAATGTATTTTAAATATGCCTTGTTTTATATTTTTCTTTGTTCCCTAAAATGTTATGAAACTGCTTCTATATTAGAACATGAAAATTGAGGAAATATAAGTCTGTATTTCTTGGAGTCGTGTAGGAAGCCGCTGTTAGCGGTGGTATAATCTGCCATTCCAAGATGGCACTGACATCGTGTCTTCCCAGTAGTAAACAAGTAACTGCGCAGCTGCAAAGGCAGAAAGCCGGTCAAAGTCACTGGCCAATCCCGAGGCGTAATATTGGGTGGTGAGCGAACAGCCAATCAGAAGTGAATACGTCACTCTAGGGTGTATTTAAGTGGTGCATCTTCCTGCCTTTGGCCCTTCCGCGTCTTTCACGTTTGCTGATACAGAGTAAAGCCTCGTCTGTGGTAACTACCCGAATTCTGCCTCTCGTGTTTCTCTCCCACGGGCGAGGGGGGGACACGGGAGGTGCGCGCAACAGAGTCGGTCATTCAAAGTAGTCCCAGAATAAACTAAGCCTTAGCACATTTAAAATGAGAGCTGCACTGTCTGTCTCAATGCAGTTATTCAAGGTCCTTCTAAACAGTTCCGTTTTATCAGTCTTACTTCATAGTAACACACATGTTAGAAATCTGGTCTTCACTAGAATTCTAGTTAAGAGTAATGTTTACACTAATATATTTTTTACTTCTCTACCTGAGATTTCCTTCCTCTGTCTCTGTGTATTTGTGTATTTGTGTCTTGACAGTATCATTTAAACTTTCATTGACCTCTGGGCAATGCCCCATGGTCTCTGGAAAGGGAATAAGAACAGACATAACTGTAGAGGGTAGCTGACTCCTGGTTCAGCTCTAGAGCACCCCCAGAACCTTAGTTGCCCCATATGTGAAGCAAAAAGTCTGAATCAGCTACATAGTGCACTGCCTGTGGACTCTGATTTTATTCTGTCACTAGGCCCTGGGGACTCTTTTACATCCTGCTGTCAAGAGGCTCTCAGGAGTCACAGAAGCTGGTCAGAGTCGTTAAGCCTTCCTCAGTGGCTGACTCTTTCCCAAGAGAGCCACCAGCTCTGGGGCAGCCAGAGTGCACAGAGCCAGGCATCAGGGACAGAATCAGATCAGGTGCCTGAAGTATCTCTGAGGGCATAATTGACCTGCTTTCTGACCCTGAGAATAGTTTACTTTTATATATAAAATCAGTAATAAGAGTTCATTGGAATTTAGTCTTCCACATTTGCCTTCTTAGAGGAGCCTGATTATTTTATAAGGGAAATAAACAGGTTTAGAAGTAGTTAGATTTTCCAAGCATTGAAAGATGCCTGATTGGGTAGTTGTGACCAACATGTGAGGAAAATGAGCTGAAAAACACCCAAATTGACCATGAACTTTTGTGATTTATAAAATATATTAACAACAGTGGTTCTGAAAGCCAACATTGTGTTTTCATTTGTTTGTGTGGTATTCTTCTTCTTCTTCTTCTTCTTCTTCTTCTTCTTCTTCTTATTATTATTATTATTATTATTATTATTATTATCATTATCATTATCATTATCATTATTATTATTATTATTATTATTATTATAGCATCTAGGAGCATCCTACAGTACTTGTTTAGGAGAAAACATGGTTAAGTCAGAAAATTAAGCAGAGCCAATTACAGTAAAAAACAAGACATCATAGATCAAAAGTGCTAGAGAATATTACCCAGTAAACTCAGTAGAAGGTTCTGGTTTAACAGTTACATAGTGAGATTTTTTTAAGTATGTTATCGGTTCAGTCATGCTCAACCAGCTAACTTAATCACTAATGCCAACACAACTAAAGAGAAGATTTATGGTGAAAAATGAAGAGGAATTTATTTATTTAGTGGCAGTATTAAGAAAAGGAAATATCTGAGGTGACCAGTGACCCATAGTTAATCTTGTGAGCTGATAGGAGGTTTAGGTTTGAATAAAGGAAGCATTGAGGCAAAGGTCAAAGGTCAGGTGGATAATTAGTCAGTCCTGGTCAAATCTGGTCTAGTTTATTACTGCCTCCATTTGCTCAAGAGAGATTCTGGAAGCTGATCCGGAAAAGTCTTTATCATTTGAGGGAAGATTGATCTGAGATGATTGGATTTGCTCCAGGGTGTTTCTTCATCTTTACAGATAAGAACCCTCATAGAGGAGATGGTCTGTCCCTAAAGTTCTATTGTTCCAAGAATCTCTGGTGAGTTAATAGGGAAGGTTAAAGGCAATGACTTATCTTTTGTCTTCAGCCATAACAGAGGAAACAGACAGAAATATGGCAGGTATTACAGTCTTTTCTTCTGATTTTCTCACCACATAGAAAAGTGTATGTGAAGAGTTCACAGGGAAACCACCTGGCAGGAGAAAGCATGCAGAAGCAACAATACTGTTTTAGGGAGTGAGAATATTTACACCAAGACATTGAGCAATGGGGCAAATCACAGCTTTCTTTATTATTTGGCTTATTATTTGAACAGAACATACCAGATAAAATATGAGCGACAGGGAGGAAATTTGATAGTGTATCCTGTACATCACCATATTGTAAATAACACAGAGTATTGGGTGCTTATTCACCCAATTTTAGACAACTCTTGACTCACTCACCAAAGAAGCAGCCCTCAATTATGACTGATAAATGAAATTCTGACATAGAACCACATTTTACTTTCATCTGAAAATACTAGCTGTTGTTTTATTGAAAATATAGTCCTCATCACGACTAAGATGATTATATTTTCCTGAAGGAGAAGGAACTTAATTTTGTAAAAATGCTTAATAAATACTTTCTCTCTCTCTCTCTCTCTCTCTCTCTCTCTCTCTCTCTCTCTCTCTCTCTTTTCATTTTATATACACACACAATGGAAGATTTTGAAGACTATATAAGATGATACTGACTGAACTTATTTATAGTTGTTATTCTATTAGTTGATATTGTGGTATCAAAATGAAATGTAACTGATAATTCACTTGGTTGGATACCTGTTTCTTATCTGTTTAGGAACATTGTGGAAACTTCAGGATATGGTCTTTTGTTGGAGGAAGTAGATCACTATGGTTTGGTTTCAAGGCTTTATGCCCCAACCCTACTTTCTGTATAGGTTCTGCCTCTTGAGTATGGCTACAATGTGACTAAGCAGCCTCAAGGTCCTGACATCATGACTTTCCTACTTACTGCCATGTTTTCTCTACCATGTAAGTGATGGGTTATATACCTTTGGAACTGAATATCCATCTTTCCTTCCCTAATTTCTCTTGTCAGGAATTTTGCTGCACCTATACATATAATTTCTAAGACATTGGTTATGTCACTGTAATGAAATACATAAGACATACATTTGTATGAAATAATGTTTACCTTGGCGCATGGTTTCTTAGGCTTCAATCTATATTTGCTTGATGTCATTACTTATGGCCTATGATAAACACAGCCCACCATAGTAAGAGTGTGATAGAAGAAAGTAACCACTTCATGGTAGCCAGGAGGAAAATAAAGAGATAGAACAGTGTTAGGGTCCCACTATTTTCCTCAAGCACATGCATTCTATGACCTATAATCTTTCCAGGAGAGCCTACCTGCTGAAAGCTTCACCATTTTCTACCAGTGCTCTGAACCAGGAATCAAACTTTTATAGCATATTAAACTTTGGTAAATACATCCCATCCAAACTGTAATCCTATGCATACTATAATAATTATTGTATATTTTATTATGTTTAATTACATGCTATGTATTCTTTATCTGTGCAATTTGTGAAAAGCATTTTCTGCTTGGAAAGCTTTGTGCATGTCCAGTACTGTGCAAAGGCTTGAATGTGATCTCTGTATACAAATAAATAATCAAAACAATTACAATAATATAATCTCATAGAGATGCCCTTTGAGATGATGGGCAGATCCTGAATTTATCTCTCCTCTAATTATATGAATAGACACACCTTATTTTCCTACAGTCTGCCCTCTGTCTTCTGTTAACCTTTTTAAAAAATGGCTCAGGGACCTGTGAGAATGAAATCTGTTAGTTATTACACAACTCAGATGTTCCAAATGCCCTCTGATAGTTAAAGCAACAATGTCACCTTTCTGTAACTGCTTATCTTTGCCTAGGATCAAAGGTACTAATGTTATTAAGCTTGGGTATCACAACCTGTGCCCCAAGTTTTGTCCAGCTACTGATCCTTAATAAATCCATTAAAAATCAATTAAAAGTGGAAAACAGAAAAAAAGAGATTTATTGAATATGCCCACACAGGGATACAGTGAACCATTCATGTCTACCTTCAAAGTTCTAAAGGTCAAAGTTTAAATAAAGCCAAGATAAGAGAGAACATGCAGTGTTTGTGCTTCTGAGTCTGGGTAACTTCACACAATATGATCTCTTCTAGGTTCATCCATTTAACTTCAAATGTTATGATTTTATTTTCTTAAAGCTGAGTAGTATTCCATCGTGTACATGAACCACAGTCTCATTTGTTGAAGGACATTTCTGTCGCTTCATTTCCTAGCTATTGTGAATAGAGAGCTAGTGGACATGACTGAGCAAGTATCAGAATATGTCATAATCATATATCAAGTTTTGGATACCTTTGTGGTTTCAGCTTCCTCATTTATAGTATTCAGGAAGTTTGATTTCTTGCTTTTATTTTTATCAGCTCTATCAATTATTCTTCATTGTTTGAGAAACAAACCCAAACCCAAATAACAAACTTGGAGACAAAATAATACTGAAAGATCAGGTGTCTGATATGGAAGAAGGAGGGTCTGTTGTACCAAACACTTTATGCAGGTCATAAAGAACCCTGCCTTCATTCCTCATTGGTTGAGTGCTGTAGGAACATTCATACACGGATGTTGCTCAAGTTTCAGTATTTCATTATATGGTATCTTTTCTGCCTTTCCACTTTTACTTCCACATCCTGCAAACAAGAATTGCCTTCTACTTTAAGTCAATTGCCCCAGGATCCTGATAGTTAGGAAATCTCCAGATTTCCTAACTTGATCACATATATAGGCTCTCTGAATTTTTAACACTAAGATACACTTCTTGTTTGAGTTGGGGGTTGCCAGAAGCTCAGAAAAGCAGATGCCCATTGTCTGTTGCTTAGCTGTAATTTTATATTTAAAGCTTGTGCCTATTGAAGGCACATTTGTATTAGAAATAGTCCATAATTTGTGTGTGTGTGAGTGTGTGTGTTCACACAAACTCTTAAGTAACAAAGACAATACCAAAGGAGGCTGCAGCTTACTGGGGAGATACCTCTAAGATGGTCTTGTAGACTGCCATCTAACTATTATCTCAGTTGTCCTTCAAAATAATGACATAAGCCATTTTTTACAAGTTCTGTTTTGCAAAAGATCTAACACTCAGCAGGTTCTAGGTCATTTGCATACCTAGTGCTATAAGATTGCATCAGTGTAAACCATAAGGCTCCTGTCCAAAATATATCTACAAACTTGGAAAAATTTCTTCTTCTTCTTCTTTTATTTTTGTTTGTTTGTTTGTTTTTTTGTTTTTAGTTTTTTTCCGAGACAGGGTTTCTCTGTGTAACACTGCCCTGGCTGTCCTGGACCTCACTCTGTAGACCAGGCTGGCCTCGAACTCAGAAATCTGCCTGCCTCTGCCTCCCAAGTGTTGGGATTAAAGGCATGTGCCACCACTGCCCGGCTTGGGAAAACTTCTAACATGTAGTTATGTATAATTATTCCTATCTCAAAATTCTCCTTAGACATCAATTTAAGAATGATTTCAGACATTTATAGGGAATCTAATATCTGAGAGGTACATGGTCAGTATAATGTACCTGTGTTCTCTGTAATATCTTCTCTGGTTTTTAAGGAGATGAATAGATGGCCATTTTATTTTATCACAGTTCTCCTAACAGTTCAGAGAGCACATCTTTACAAAAGGCAAGCACATCTGCCAACATTTCATCCCTTTCCTTAGCACCCTAGCACATGACCTATCTATCTGACCTTTGACTTTTCCACAAAGGCAGTAAACTCACATTAGAGATTAAGTGAGCTCAAGCTCCTTTGGAGTCAAAAGAAATTACTAAAGTGATAACTGGTGATATCAACACACTGTCTTCACCAGGGCCTGGAATCTAGATTCTTTCTCTCCATGAGGCCACTGTTTAACATGCAAATGTGTTAGCTAGCAGAGCCTTTGTGTGAAGCCATTAGAAACTATTAACACCTTAGCAAACACTAGTGTCAGAGGGCACATTACTTAAGGACCTGCAGTAAAAAAAAGCACATAAGGAATGTTAGATGAAATTGGAGCAAGAAAGCAGTTTAAAAATAACTAAAATTGGGGAAAGACAATCTACTCTGATTTTCATAAAGCACTTCATTTGTAATCTGTTTACAATAATACAAGAGGCTACAGAGATGTTGCCCTAGACATTAGGCAGGAGTAAAATTAGAGTTGATGACCCTAAGAGGTCGGTAGACCAAAGAGAGAGTGATGGACACATAGACTAATGACTGCATTGTTCTACAAACATCTCTTTAGGAACATAGTAGTGAAGATATTTTATGATGGTAATGACATGCTAGAGGAATGTAATCGAATTAGAAAAGCTAGCTGCTTATGGAAAAGAAAAGTGGAGATCAGTCCATTGGATTATAACCATAGAAAAGGTTTAAGAAGATAATACAAGAGAGTGGGAGGACCTTGGTAAAGCCCTTCACTACACCAGCTGAAGGGAATCCCATCTCATAAAATCTATGTGTGTTTATGTGCATTCCTCTGGTAGTGAGTGAGAATTTCTGACAAGAAACTGGTCTGTAAAGGCTGATTGTCAGCATGGAAATGTAGCAATGTTGGAGGGATGTAGGTCGAGACCCTGATTATAATTTTTCTTGGAATAGTTTATGTGTTTTGTTTTTCTTTTCTTATTTCAGAGAGAGAAAGAACATGAATTTGGGAAGGGAGATGGAGAAGAACTGGGAGAGCTGGGGGTATGGGAAATAATATGATCAAAATCTATGATATGAAAAGAAAAACATTAAAAAAAAAAAAACTTCATTGTACCTTACCCTTGAGATTAGATCTGTGCTTTTGCATCAACACCCACCAACACCTTGCCCATGCCCAGGGCTGGTCCTAATGGTCAAGTTCCAGCACTTGTCTTCTTTGAGGTGTTCTCCTTGCCAGAGCCAAGCTCACTCACTCCACCTCCACATGTCCAGATCACTCTCTCAGACCTAGCTGTAGTCATGAAGCTAGTGCAGAAGCTTTGCACAGTGAGCTTCCCAATACCTCTCTAACCCTTGCTATCCTCAAATTTCTTTGCTTACCTCCTGGTGCTGGCAGGTAAAGTGCTGGGGAGCTCACCAAAGAGGACTAGTGCAAAAGTGTTAAACTACAGTGAACAACAAAAACAGTGTGTGGTAAGTCTTAAAATGCTAAGCAGATAATTCTCTGTGAAAATCCTTCTCTCAAGTACTTCTGGCTTTGTTTATTTTTGTTTGGATGGATGCACATGATTCTCTTTTTGAAAAGTATCGCATTTATTGGTGTTTGTGTGTGTGTCTTATTCGTCAATGAGTGTACAATGGCATTTCTGAAGAGCAGTGGATAACTTACTGGAGTCTGCTTTCTTCTGCTACATTGGTCCTAGGGATTGACACCAGAGAGGATGATGGGTTCTTACCTTTAGTCTTACCCATATTTCTATATAGAAACAGAACTCAACATCTTTACAAAAATAAAACAAAAACAGAGAAACAACAGTCACAAATCATAATTTATTACTGTGGCTTATAGGCTGTAGTCTGGATGTCTATAGTCAGCAATGTCTGTCTCCCTTTAGGAAGTCCAATAATCCAATAGTTGTTTGGACTATGAAGCTAAATGTCTCAGTAGGTCTTCAGTCTGTGTCTATCCCAAAGAAATAGGTTGCACTACCAGTGAAGAAATAAGTTTACCAGTGAGAGTAAGGACAAGCAGGCGAAAGTCTAAAGCTTCCTTTTTTATGCTTTTATACAGGCCACTAACAAGGGTGTTTCCCAGATTCAAGATGAGTCTTCTAATTCAAATAATCTGAACTTAAGGCAGTTCTTCTGAACCTTAAAAGATCAGAATTTAAGATGATTCTTCCCATCTCAAATGAATGAAACAAGAAAAATCTCTCACAGGTGTACCTAGCAACTTGGGTTTCAGTTATTTCCAGATGAAGTCAAGCTGACAACCAAAAATAGCCATCACTTCTGATAAAGAACTAAATGACAAGGAAAACAATGGTAAATGGTTAGTCCTGAAAACATAGATACAAGTAATATAATATAGCAGCTAAAAAGAAGGCTGTGTTTGGAGTTGTGTGTCGTCTGCTTCATGCCATTGTTTTTAGCTGACTCTGAAAAAAAGTCAAATGCAACCTCAGATATGGACTGTTTTACTCTTCCCCTATCTATACATGACCACAAAGAGAACAGGAACATGGGTGAGTTTGGTGTTACCCAGAATAGGTAGGCACCCAGTTCATATGCAAAGGTTATTTTTCTTTCGTTCACTCCAGCAAGGATTGTTCCAGCAATCAGCGATCACTATGACCCGTAGAAAATAATGGATAATGTGTCTAAAAGAACCTAGTCCCTAACTTCCAGAAGAACTAGTCTTTATTATTAAATCTATCCTTAGCTTACCATAGTTTAGTGTTTTAAAAAAATACAAAATATAATCATTCTGAAAAGCAGAGAGGAGAGCAAGATACTTTCTCTGTCTAGGACAGAAGTGAAGAGCAAAATGGGAAAATGTAAGAAAAGGGGAGACAGCCCTCAAAGTAAATGAATAGGCACAGGAAGAGAGTGGAATGGCTTGCAAATGTTTCCAAAGGTCATAACTATGTCCTTAACCAAATGACTTCATATGTGGAAAACTGTGTACAGAAACCAGTTAAATGGGTAAGAATTAGCAGGCATTGTTATCATACATTTTTTTCAACATTACCACATTTTCTGTTGAGATTCAGAGAACCACTTACTGCAAGGAGGGCGTTAGAAGGGAAGAGGAAATAACAGTTTCTCAAAAAGCTGATTCTGAAAGGGGAAAGGAAAAGGAGCCATCAAAATCACATTTTCTTTCTTTAGCACAAGGTGAAAATTTCCTTATATTTCACAATGCCCCTGTGTGATGAAAGAAAGATTATATTGTGATACATATATTTAGCATAGAATGAGGGGTGAGCAGTTGCTACAATCATTTCAAGGCTTTCCTTCAAAACAACTGTTCATAAAAGAAAATCGGAAACGACATGCTTTGTTTATGTATGAAATTTCCTTAACTTGAACCCTGTGTTGGTGGAATTGGATGTAAATAGCATGCCATTTTCCCCTTCACCGTTATTTCTCATAAATAGACTTTTAGAGGAAGAATGCTGTAAGTGTGTTCTTTCTCGTTCCCTGCAGACACTGCTCAGGTGCATGTAATTTGTCACCAGTGTCAATGCTGTGTGTTCTGTTTTAACACAAACATAACAGTATGAGCTTCAGTCTTTGGACAATTTGTATATAATCATTAAAGAAAAATTGGTGTGTGGAAGTAAAGGGGATCATTTTTCCATTTGTTCAGATCCAGGAACTGAAAATGATGCAATTTGATTGTTAGTCTGGGGATTAATTTTCTGGTGAATTAGGATCCAGTATACAATTTCCCACAACCACAGGCAAAGACTAGGGAGTAAAAGGTAGCTTCATTCTTACCTTAAAATCTATGACAGAATTAACTGGAAGCCAGGCTCCTCTCGTTTCTCTGGCACTACTCCATTCAGCTCTGCAAAAGTAAATGAATTAGTCTGTCACAAGTACTACCATCGGTGTCTATTGACTTTTGCAAAACTGAGGCATGAAGAATTTGAACTTCCCTCCTACTGCAAAAATTACTTGTAGTGTTTTATTGTTCCAAAAGATAGTTCTTTGTAGAAGATTAGACAATAACAACAACAAAGATGTTCACATCTCACTTTCTAGATCTGCTGCTGTGTTGCCATGTATGGGCATGAATGTCAGATTAAGTTAATGATCTTGAGATAGAAATTATTTCAGGTTACTTGGTTGGGACTAATATGATTACAAGTTTCTTATTATTGAAACAAGGATGTAAGAGGAAAAAAATAAAAAAAAAATGCAACATAGTGACATAGATAGTTCTTAAAGAACAGCACACTTATACTGTGGAAAGCCTGTGTAACAAAACCTTGGTTATATGTCTGGAGTTGGAGA
This sequence comes from Arvicanthis niloticus, assembly GCF_011762505.2. Taxonomy (NCBI): domain Eukaryota; kingdom Metazoa; phylum Chordata; class Mammalia; order Rodentia; family Muridae; genus Arvicanthis; species Arvicanthis niloticus. The sequence goes on from NC_047670.1 coordinate 45,803,835, forward strand.
TAGGTGTACTATTTCATGAAAATCATCATCAGCTCTTCATAAGTTCTTCAAAGACAGGGAAAGTTGGGTTGGCGAGATGGTTCAACAGTTAAAAGCACATATTAGTCTGGGAAAAGAACCGTGCTTGGGTCCAAGCTCCTACTTCCCACGTCAGATGAATCACCACCCTCTGTGATTATTATTCCACATGAACAGGGACTTCTCACTTCTTAGGACACCTGTATTCATGTACACAACAAACTTACATTCAGATATACATTCTTATATGTAAATAATAATAATTATTATTATCATCAGACATTTTAAAATATATAATATCTTGAAACATTATCCAAGAGATGAACAAACACTTTGGTTTTGTTAAGGTCGATATCATTCAAGTTTGGTGACTTACAGCTATAATTTCTGGACTACTGATGTAGAGCCAGGAGGACTGTTAAGAGTTAAGGCCTGCATGGGTTATATAGTGGGTTCTAGATTAGCCTGGCTAAAATGCAACAACCTGTCTTTAAAGAGACGGGGGGGGGGGGAGAAAGAGAGAGAGAGAGAGAGAGACAGAGAGAGAGAGAGAGAGCAAAAGACAGGGAAGGAGAAAAAGAGATTGATGGGAAAGGGAGGGAAGAAGGGACAGAAAAAGTGAGTGAGGGATAGAGAGAGAAAAAAGGATGATGGGGAGGTAGAGTTAAAAAGAAAGAGTGGGTACCTCATCTGTCAGATACAAGGCTACCCTGGCTATGTACACTATATATAACACATTGGGGTATTCTCTAACAGAGTCTCAAAATTGGTGCTCTTATGTTGGAAGACATTCTCTAACGTAGAGTTCACTGTGTTCCTGCTTTTGCCAGATTTTGGATGGACACAAAGAGTGAAATATCTCCCTCCATCAGCAGATTCATTGGTGTTGACCAGTGACCACATCTGAGCACTCTGCAATAACTCTTAGAGGCATGCACTGCACTGACCACAAATTTTCCTGAACATTTTCTTGAAGTGAGACTAAGGTCCAAATATCTGTAGGAGTCTGCACTTGTAACTCATGCTTTTCTGGTTTGTTCTCAACCCCATCTTCCTTCTTTATTTGTCACTGATGTTCCCCCTGGAATTATACACAAAATGTCCTTGTTCTTGGTTCATTTCTAGGTGAATATATGATGAGGCTACATGTGAGCAACATTAATAAGAAACTCCAGAGAGCTGATGAGAACTGTTGAAGCCCTGAGTTCCTGGATATGTTTTTTTCCCTATAAATTATCTTATTTAGGCTCTCTTGCACATCTTTTCATTGACTTCACTCTCTTTCTGTGATATTCTATTTTTATTCTTAAATTGTAGTGTGACATCTCAAGACCTTATCTAAAATAACTGTTTATTCCAAGTCAATAAAACTGATAAGTTAAGTCATGTTGTTATTCCTGCATACTAGCATTTCATATCTCTCTGGACAAAATTTGTGATTTTTCTCTTTAGTACAGTCAAATAATCTGTCAGAATTTCAACCTCTAAAGATAGATCCTGTATATCAAATATAAATATCAAATGATGGCTTCTTCAAAGTATATTGAAAAAGAGAATATTCAAAATGAAGTAGTGTAAATCAAGAAAGAGGCTAACAAAACTTCTGAAATACTTCATTAGTATATGTTAGAGAAGCTGCTACATAAAGATGAGGTCATAAATAACAGAGAATTATAAGCCTCAACTGTAAGGCACCCTAAAAGTATGACTGCTCTGAAGCTGATAAAAAAACTATTTTCAGAATCTTATGTTTTAGTGTGTACCAATACTGTGTGTTTCTCCTCTCCTCACCTAGCAAAAATGATGCTTACAACTAAATACTGTCCACAGAATGAAGATTGCCTTCCATTGGTGAAATTAAGCTACAAACATACTCATGAATAAGTTAAAGAAATATATTGTAAGACTTCTAGCTCTGGGACAAACAGGAAAGGCAGAAAGAAGGGCAGAGATAAAAAAAAAAAAAGTTTCTCCAAGAAACTAAATATGGCAACAAAACTATACCACAAAATGTTAACCCTGTGGGATTAAATAAAATAGAATTTAAAAAATGAAGATTATGATTTTGGTAACTTTATTATTTAAAACTGCCTCTTCACTCAAAAAAGGGGAGGGGTAACGAAAAACCCCGTGGACAAATGATGGTAGCTGGTATTTTCTATTCCTCTGTTGCTAGAAGGTCACATTTGCATATTAGTTCAGATTTGCCAAATAAAGGGAGAGTTCAGCACAGCTGGATGAGCACAGTCTTCACAGGGGAGAATCTGAGAACATCTTATGTAAAGCAGTACCTAGGCATATTCATGTAGCCACAGTGAGGTTAGAGCAGTATTTACTGCTTACACTTTAATGGGCACACCATGATCAGTAACTCAGGGAGTCAGAATGAGATGATGACCCCAGAAGCTGCCTCTTTCATGTCATAATGCACAGAAGGAAACAGCTCAAGAGAAATTAAAATGAGGCAATATTGCTTAGAAGTTTCTTTCAATTAATCATTAGAAAAAAAAAAAAGCCATTGGTTAATGGTCTGCCATCTATAGCTTTGTTTCTCCTTATGAAAGTCAGGTTGATCTCAGCAGGAATGCCAAGGATGAGAGATGGAAGATTTTTGTTCTTTCTTTGTTCCTGACATTAGAATAAACTTAAGCCAGTATCAGCAATTTAACTGTATTCTGTATAGTAATTAGAAGTGTTACATTCACTCAGCAAATATTTACACAATTGCTACTTGAAGGCATTGTACCAGGCACTGGAAACACAATGAATATCCCTGACTCTGGATTCAGGGCCCCTTGTTCAAGTTATGGCTTTATCTTTCATGTTTGTAGGCAGATCTTTTTTGATTACAGTCACTAGAGCTGGGTGGCTGCTTCTTCCTCACCATGCATCAGAGTCTCTTTCTCACTTCTGCACTCCTATTCCTATACTGCTTATCCCATTTCCCAAAGATACTCTTCACCTTCTAATGGGGGGAGGTAAGGGAGGAGGGGTGGGGGAGGGAAAGGGAGAGTAAGAGCAAAAGAATGCTACCAGATGGTACACCTATATCACTCTTAAGCAGATACCAAAGGAAGCCTTTTCTACTACCTAGATACTTAGATATCCATGTTTCTTGTTCTTCTAGGCATTATAGCAATTAAATGAAATAATATTAGATGTCCATCAACAGATGAATGATAATGGAAATAAGACACAGATATACAATTAAGTTTTATTCAACTATAAGAAAAATAGTGGTCTCCCAGCTCTCAGCATCAACACACAAAGGGTCTTCAGATTCTAATAACTTTTGTTCCCACAGGTTAGCAGTTATTCCATTCTGAGTCTCCATCCCATACTTCCACAGTCACCTTAGATCTGTTTCCAACACACAAAGGACCCTATGAGTTTAATCCCTGGGCCACAGTCCTGGAGTTCCTCAAGCTCTTGTATGAAGAATTAAGTCTATGTATATAAATGTTGAGCTACCACCCAAATTCCACCACCTCCCTAGCTCCTGATATCAGCAGGTAAAGACTTCCCAGAACCTGAGCACTTGGCACAAACTTTGACTCTTTTCATATTTCATGCCACAGACAGATTTGGGTTCCAAGGCCCTGATTCTGACCCACAATGTCAATATTATTTTAGTTCTAAGCACTGTCAGATAACTGATGCCAGACCCCCTCCCTCTGGAACAAACATCCTTTGTTCCCTTAGCAGCAACTAATAAATATTTCATGTCCCTTAGCCCTGGTCCACCCTTTCATTTAATCCACAATTTCTAAAAGCACAAATATCAGTCCAGAAAGAAAATAACAACACAAAACCCCAAATCAATGTGTAACTTCTAAATATGACTATTGTGGGGCTGTGAAGGGGTCTTGGTTTTTTGGTAGAGCATTGGCTTAGAAATGGCTGGAGACCCTGCAAGGGATGGAATACATTTCTCCATGCTCCCAGATTCCAGGCTCCTAATATGAGACCTTCCCCACCCCCAAACTCCATTAACCTAAGCCTTCCTGTCACATAGGGCAATGCAGCTCGTTCCAAAGAGGTTTGCATCACCCTCCACAGGTAAAGGGCAAGACTACAGGCCTCAGGCCTCGAGAGATTTCCATATTAGTGAGTTACCTAAAGGCCAGAGGGTGTAGCCAATTATGTATTCTTCCCCCTCTCCCTCCCTATTTAAGTCAGGTCCCCCTGGCTTAAGTGGGGGTGCACATCCAGACCATCTATCATCCTCATCCGACATGTCAATAAAGCTCTTTGAACCCAGATTTTCTCATGTCATTGGGGCCTGCTGTCATCATGTTTCCATCATGGAGGACTTCTCTGGGTTCCAGCCACGGGAAGTGCCATTCAAGCCAAGTGAGTAGAACAAATGAGCACTTAAGTCGCATGCACGGGGCACCGCCAGAGCCTCCTCTTCCCCTTCATCTCTCTCAGCAGGAAGGCCTGTGCCTTTGCTTTCCTGTCTTCATTCTGTCAGCCCTCCCAGTGGCATCTGAGACCCCCAGAATTGAGGCCAATAGATACCTGGCCGCCTCCAGGCCCAGAGATTTCCACACAAGAGTCCTGCACTCCCCTCCCCCTCATGGGACCAAACTGGGTGAGGGACTCACCATGCCTGGGGGCACCCGAGGGCACAGTGCTCAACCAGTGCCATGCGAGGAACCAACTCAGTCAAGATCCTGTGTCTTCTGACATGCTGAGCTGCTGTTCCAGCCGACTGCACCATAGCAAACACTCGGGACCAACACCACCCAACACCACAGAGATCCATGCTATTGCCAGTTCAAGAGAAGAGGCACATTTCCTTGGAGAAATTGGACATTGGCAGGTTGTTCATGTCAGTGTGGATGACCCAAAATGAATGGACACTTCCACAGCACTAACTGACACTAACTGAACTCAGTGATTTGGCAAAATAAAAAGAAATAAAATTCAGAGGATTATATGTTGTAGGTAGCTATAAAGTTAGAGGGGAAGAACATGAATATGATGAGTATATGTCGCATTATATATCATAGTTTCAAAGAATGAAAAGTTAAAAATCAGATTATGAAATTTTCAGAAAAATGAAAGTAACTGGAAAATATTGTATTAAGTGAAGATTAAGTGAAGCAAGCTGAATTTCAACCAGCACATACTACATTTTTCCTTTACATGTGAATCTTAGGTATATGTTCATATACATGTTCACATATATGTGTTCCTATATGTTCAAATATATACATATATGTTCATTTATGTGGGAGTGTATGTAGTAGTCAGGAAAGTAGAATGAAGCTTATAGGAAGTATTAAATGGGTGCTTTAATGGGGCAAGATGGAATGAGTTCAAATATGATCAGTGGTAATTATATTTTTACCTGATGAATCTTCACAATCCGTATAGTAAGAAAAAGCTTTTACTATTTTAGTAGAACTTTGAGGATAAGAGAATAGATAGGAAAATGAAAGGGGAGATAGAAGGATTTAATAGGTAATGTGGGTCAGGGAGATAGGGGAGAGGAGTTAGTTAAAGCAGGGTCAACTCAAAATCTGTGTGAAAATGTCATAGGGAAAGCTGGTCCTTTGAAAGCTAATAGGATGCGGCTCAGAGGAAGAGCTTTTGCCTAGCATACACAAAAGACTGGATTCAATTCCAAACACTGCTAAAATTAGTGCCAAAAAACAAATGCATAATTGAGCTAATTTTAATAATCTATGTTTCAATTATTCATACACATAAATATATGGAGACTGAAAACAGAAAACTGAAATAAAATTCAGGTTTCTGGTGGAAGTGGTGGAATGAATCTAATTCTGATCAAAGTGAAATGCATGTTGACCTAGGGAATTCTCAGAATCCATACTGTAACAAAAAAAAAAAAATGAACTATGTTAGCAGAACTTGGACTTTTTTTTTTTTTTGAGATAGTGTTTTAGGCTGATCTTAAACTCATGACTATTCACTGTTCTCCTGTATCACTATTGTGAATGCTAGAGTTACAGCTGTGCATGACTACAGTCAACTTCAAGCTGAGGTTTCTAATGTATGTTTCAAGGAATATGTTTTCATTGTTTATATTTTTCATGTCACCATTGCTTTGCCCTTGGGACAAAATGAGCAGACAGAGTGAATGCAGGTAGAATTGTGCTTTCAGTTAGTCACTCAATAAGCATATAGAGAAGAGCTGTGTCATTACAGCCCCAAGCAGCAGGAAGAAACACACAGCTTAATAAGCAGCTATTTCTACCCTGTACTAACATTTGTCATTGTCTTAACATGGCTCTCTGGGTTCACTATCATAGCAACATGTGACTTCATATAGATTTTCAAGCATTACTTAGGTACACCTTTTATTTTTGAAGAGAAGCAAAAGGCTGAAGCAGAAAGCTGGTGATAATGGTTGTGGCTTTTGTGGCCCAACCCTTCACATGTCCTTGCTCTTCCTTCATAGACCTATGTGCCTCAATTTTTATGTCTCATAGCTGCTGTTCCAATGCCTCAAGAGCTGGAGCCAGATCCAGGTGAAAGCCTTGTTTTAAATAAGTATTGTCTGATTATACCATATATTTTACCAAATAAATAGTAGGAGAGCATTGTTGGAAGCCTCTGAGTTTTCACTTCTCAGAATGTAGTTTTCCATCTTACTTTGGGTATAATGTATAATGATGTAACCTCATGTGCTACTACCGTGCAGGAGGCCTTCCAACTTATTATCTATAATACTGAGTGCCAGAGAGAAAGAAGAGAGTAGTTGTATGTTATATGAGGAGCTAAGGTGGGAGGAGTAAGGAGAGGGAGAGGAGGAGTAAGGAGAGGAAGAGGAGAAGGAAGAGAAGGAGCTAGGAGAGAGAGTCAAAAGGGGGCATGGAAGCAGATGTGCACTTGTCTCTAGCAGTTAGAGGTAGTTTGTATATCTAGGTTGGGTATTGGGTTACACTTCTGATTGTATGGGCATCTTGTTATTGAGCATTACCAAATGTATAAAGCCTTTGGATAATCTAAGCATTAGAGTCTCACTTGTACTGAGCCCACGTGGATGTGGATGGTGGGATGGTCTGGGCAATGCACAGCCTTGCAGAGACAGGGTGGAAGATTGGCAGAACCATGTTCCATGCTGGCGTCTTGTGGGTGGCAGGGCTAGTGTTTCTAGCTGTGGCATGGGCGTGGTCCCTGACCACTGAATATTGCGGCTGAGCTAGACAGAGCCACTGCAGCTTAGATAGTCGGCTTGACCAGTGGCTGTTTTTAAAATATCTCCTTCAACAGTATGTAAATGAAATGGGGCAAATATAGCAAAGGGAGATTTTCCAGCAAATAGGCTGAACAGCTACTTGATTGTAAAAATAAAAAAAAAAAAAAAAAAAAAGAAAGAAACCAGTGTCAGAAGGAAAAAATAACTCTTAGGGAAAAGTAGAGGTCGTAGCTGTATCCTAAGTCATATGGACTGTCTGATGGGCCGAATCAACTGACTTCAAGAATCATTGTTTCTAGAGCCAGTCTCTATTACATTCACAGCACCAGAAATCATGCTTTCAGCAACAGTGATCATTTTAGGTTTGCAAATAAGGAACAATTCTAGGATAGGCACTGCAGCAAACCCAGTGCTTGGAATATTATTAGATGCAGAAGGATCAAGAGGGTAAGTTATCTTCTGCTCTATAGGGAGTTTGAGGCCAGCCTGGGCTACATAAAACTCTGCCCTCCAAAACAAACATCAACCAATCAAACAAGAACATAGAAAAGCAATCTTGATTTAAAAAATAACAACCAAAATCACCCCAAAACAATACTAACAAAGAGATGTATGGTTCATATTTAGTCTGACTTCAATATTTAGCTCAGGCATAAGCTGCACTAAAATGAGAATGTTTGGTGGCTTCTACTCCAGTAGTACACGAAAGCACACTCATCTTTTTCAGAATGAATGTGACTTACAAATTGAAACAAAAAGTAGACTTGAGTTTTCTTCTGTTATTGTGAATTAGGAGCTATATAACAAGATGCATTCTCCTTTGATTTCAGTGACAGCCATCTTCCAATATTGGTCTTGTCTTTACATTTTTTCAAAGGAAGGGCCTTGAATTATGTCTTGCAAATAATTTGCACGTATTCATAAATCAATTTGAAATTAGCACCAACCCACACACTGCCCGCCCATATAAGCTGTCTGTTTTTCAAGCCTTCAATAACTAATTCTTCAATTGATCATTTCCACTACTCACTTGATTTAGCCAGCCCCTTTATTCTAAAACTCTTCAGTCTATGCTGCTTTGGTTGGCTAGTATAATAATCAAACTTACCTGTCATAGGGGTATGAAAGGGGAATGAAGGAAGCAAAAGGCTTTTGTTTGAGATAGATTATCCATCAATGGACCTCAAATATGTTTAACATTCCCAGGAAATCAGAGAGGGGGTCCTATAAAACCCAGTAAGAAGCCAAAGTAACATCTGATCTGTTACATGCTCATTGGTCTGTCTGTCTGTCTGTCTGTCTGTCTCTATCTATCTATCTATCTATCTATCTATCTATCTATATTATTATATATATATATATATATAGATATAGATATAGATATATATATAGATAAACATTTGTGTGTGTATAAAATTGTTATACAGATATGTTTGTCCCTTTCTTCAAGAATGCTAATATTTAAGCTAGTATCGTTATGACCTCAGCAGAAATACCACACATACTGTGAAAAGAATGAATTATGCATGGTGACACTGTGATGATTTACCACTAGCCTGAGCTATGTAAAGTAAGAACCATTTGACCAGTAGCTTTCCCATAGTCATGCAATAATCATGCAGAGATTTTGCTTACATTCAGTCTTATGTAAGGTATCTGGTTGTTATACTAGGTCTTAATATTATATTTTTCAGTCTTAAAATGTATTCATAAATGAGTCAGATTCATTTCATGGTAAGAAAGGAAAACCAGCACTGATGCCCTGGAGTAATGTGTATTAGCAATTAGAATATTATCCAAGCAGGTCATAAAAAATAACTAGGGAGACATTAAGAAGCAGGAGTATTATCATTAAAGCGGACGACCCAGCAGTGGCCCATAAACATCACCCACAGCCACAACTCTCCAGTGCCTGGTGCAATCATAAGTTCCAAGATTTTATCTGTGAAACTGTCTCTTGAGAGAAGAGTTATTGAAGACTTTCTCGGCCATTAAATCCTTCAGCTGTTGGAAGTGATTAGTTTCTCTATAGATACAGCCTATCTGACACAGATAGCTTGCATTTTCTACAAAAATGAGCATTGGCAGTCTGATTTGCAAATGATCCATGCTGTGACATCCTTCTCATGCTTCTCATAATACTTCTTGTATCAGTGCCTTCCATGCTTTCTCCAATGTACTACAATTCTCTCTGTAGTAACAGGCCAGATTACAGTTATTATAAAATATAAGAGCCAAGAAGAATTGCCAAAGTCATTTGTTTTTCAATAATGAATTAATATGGAGTTCAGAAAAATTCATGTTTACAACCTTTTATATTTGAATTTTAAAATTAGCAACAATTTAAAGTATTTATTCATTTTTATTTCATGTGTGAATTTTTTTCATGTCTATATGTATGCCTACGTGGTATGTCTATGTGAATATCTAGTGTCTTCAGAGACCAGAATGGATATCAGTGTCTCTGAAACAGAAATTACAGACAGATGTGAGCCTCTACATGGGTATAGGGAACAGAACCCAGAACTCTGTAAAAATATCAAATTCTGTTTACCGCTAAACCATCGCAGTAGTCCCCACATTACAAACTTTTAAATTTAGAAAAAAAATGAGCATGAGAGAAAATGTTTTTGGAAAACACCTAACATTTTGAATGGATGTCCTTTGCATCTGTGTTCTCTTGGTGCCAATTAGCACATGGTGAATCATGCAGGATAAGCCTCCACTGGTTTATTCTTACCTCAGCATTTCCTTAGTAATTCCTTAATGATATTCATGGACAAAAATATCCATTATAGCACCACTAAGCCACTATACTCTGGCTGGTGTCTGGAATCAAGCTGGTCACTTTCTGTGAGTTTTCTGTCCCTATGATCAATACATCAAATGTCAACCAGTCAGAAGATAGGACATCACCATTTTATGTCTATTCCTTCATGATCTTGTATGCTCCTAGGACCCATTCACAAGTACAGAATTCTTGATGGGACTTTTAAGAAACCTCTCTGATCTTTCCATGAGAATTCTTACTCATAATTTATCTCAGTAGAGTGACCAACAAATGCCTAGTGTTTTGCCTGTTGCTAACAAGAGATCAAAGTATTAGTCTGTTTTTCTTTAGAGAAACCTGTAGACTATCCCATATATTGAGATGATTATTACTCAAAAGCCATCTGCTTCTATCTTGAATTGGATTTTCTAAGTCCTGTAATTATTCTTTATTAAATACTAGAAGAAAGATGTTTACATAGTTTTCATGGTATCTTGTCATTCTCCAATTACTCAGAGGTAGATTGTATGCCAAAATGATACATTGATGCATCCTTATTAATAAATATAAAATATTCATTAATTGTTAATCAGTCCCTGTGAACAGTATCTATTTCATCTTATGATACAAAACACAAAGGAAAATATACTTTTCAGCACATTGTTAACATAAAAATTAGTGAGTTGAATGCACAATTCTACAGTTTATATGTACAAGACTTGAATATGATCCATGGAACACCTACCTACCCTCAATTGGATATAAAACTGGGATGTGTGTGCTAACTACTGATATACTAAGAAAACAGCAGTCTTCCAGCTTGGGCATGCTATATTCTGTCTGTTTGGAAGTTGAGGAACGTAATGAACTTCAAAGGATTTGTTTTATCAGACAACGTTTATTTCCCTAAATAATATAAAACTTTAACCAATGTTGTTTCTGTCATCGTCATCTTGTGGCACATTTTTTTAAAGCTTTTAATAAAATTTATCCTGAAACATCCATTTGATTTTAAAATCAGGTCCCTGCCATTTATTAACTATGCAATGCTATAAACTGCCGAGTGCTGAATGGCCTTAGAAGGGAACAGTGTGACATGGTTCCTACCCCTGGAGGAGGGGAAGCTCAGCATGGGCCTCTATAAGTATTGACAATTGTTGTGAGTGTATAATAATGTAAATATTTTGTGTTATGTTCCTCCTATGGAAGAATTTCCTCTCTGCTAAAGTTAAAGACTTCATAATAATCAGAAAAAACACAGTTTGGGGAAGCAAGAATGTGTCTCTGTGATGCTGAGACCCTCAGGACAGCCTGTAAGGCTGTGGGAAAGAACTCTGAAAACATGTATTCAAGAATACATCAGTGTATTCAAGAAATCAGTGTAAGAGCTATTTTTTTACGGGATTTCTCAACTATGAAAAATATAAAGATGCAATATGAATTGTATGAGGGGATTCAGGGATTTAAAAGAACAGAGGTTGCTGTACTAATAAGCCAGTTTGTCAAAAAGATATTAAGAAAGGATATAAAGAGATTTAGGAACTGGTGATCTCAGAGTAAGTTCCCACCCATCTGAGCTTATTGTTTGTTTTTACAATGGCAGGCATATTTCTGAGTTCAAGGTTAACCTGGGGCTGAGAATGTATAGACTGAGACCTGGTGAGAATGGTGACTTAAGGGTAGAATTCCACACAGCTAAGATTATTGTGTTTATAAAGGTAGGCAGATCTCTGAATTAATTTGCTATGTTAAAAAATGTGTATACTTGCTGTTTTTTTCTAAGATTCATTGAGGTAAGGTCATAAAATGCTGATTCATGAAATAATCGAAAGGGAACCTGGGGTGAATGACTGAATTGATATGTAAACAAAGGACTGGGCTTTCGTCTTCTAGAGAGAGCTATCTAGAAAGAACTGCTTAGAAAGCTAACATAGTTCCTTTAGAATTTTTGTGGTAGGTTTTCTGATTTTATTTGGAAAACCAAAATGCTACCTAAAGAGCTAACATAGCTCTTTTAGAAATTTTCTAGCAGTTTTTCTGACTTTGGTTAGAAACTCAAGCAGGGAGCTATCTAGAAGGTAATCTTGTGCAGAAGACAAGGCTGTCAACTTGTACACAACACTGACTTCCAGTCATTTCTTCCACCACGCCCAAATACCCTTTCCTCAGGAACCCATCTCCAAGCTGAAGTGGGTCCTTCGTAGTCACAAGTTTATCTGTGTCTCTGTCTTTCTGTCTGTCTGTCTCTTTGTCTCTGTCTCTGTCTCTCTATCTCTCTGTCTCTTCTCACTCTCTCATTCTAGCTCTCTGTATGTGTGTGTAAGAGAGAAAGACAGAAAGAGAGAGAGAGAGATAAAGAGACAGAGAGAGAGACAGAGAGAGAGACAGAGAAAGAGAGACAGAGAGAGAAACATTTGATAAGCAACAGGTAACTAGCCATTGAATGCTCTTTTAGCCTTTTATTCCTTTTAGATTGTTGAATAATCAGTGACTTAGGGTTTAACTTAAGAAATATTTATTGGAAAACTTAAAAATGGAGGAAGAATGAAAGGGGTGATAAATTAGAAAAGAAAAACGTGATGGAGGGAGGAAAAGCAGAAGGAAAGGTTAACAAAAGTCGACTTGGAGCAGGGAAAGCACAAGCCTTCTCCTTCATCCTCTACACTGAGGATGAAGAGTATGAGAGTACTTCATACTCTACTCTAAACTGCAGCAGCAGTTTAGTGACTTATTTCTCTCAGTGCATCCTGTACAGCTGATAAAAATCTCATAGTGAAGGCATCAACCTGTTTTTTTTTTCACTACTTGCCACCTTCTGCCAATAAGGAAGTGACAGTTTTTATCTTCTGTCTTCTTCCTTGAAATCTGTCTCTCCCCTAATCTCCCCCTCCACCTGATCTCCCCCACACCTTTTCACTGCATTAGGGACATATTCAATACTTATTTTCTTTATGAAAGCTTTCTGGATATTTCTTTGTTTTGTAATTTGCTACACAACTGTCACATGTGTGTATGCCCATGTGTGTATGTTTATATGAATAGATCAGACCTATCCATCTTCAGATAATTAGATTTGGTTTTTGGGGTTTCTGATTTGAAATCACATCCCAGTTCATTCTTCTCTAAGAAACCAGAGATGGTGTACTACTTACCCCTATGCACATTCTACTTTTTCCTGTATTGTGAACTTAAGAAAGTTAAGGTGTTATTTGTTTGTTTTCATTTCAGAAATATCATTATCCCAGGATAGCGCAGGTCATTCCCATAACATTTAAACAGTTGTATACTACCCCATATATCCTTATTTCTAACTACTAAACTTTAAGATTGTTTTTACTCTACATAAAGTAAAATATTTTTATTTACACAAAATTATGAATGCTGTGTGTAACAGTTTTTCATGAACTTTATAGTTACCCTGTTAGGATATATTCCTGAGTTTGGTGTTCTTTACAGAGAAACATGACATAATGAAGATTCCATTGGCAAACTGTCATATTCTTTACACTTTCATTCACCACTGCAGCCTATGTGAATACACACTTATTTTTACTTTAATAATTCGAAAATTTGTACAATAGACTCAGGAGAAAAATATACCTTCTGTAAGGATGGGTGGAACTCAATAGTGGAGCAATTGTCTCTTGTCTGCATAAGGTGCTGGGCATTAACTTCAGCACAGAAAGCTGAAGATTTACAAAGCATTATGAAAAGAGACATCTGGAACAAACCTTACCTGAAAAATAGAGATGGGTTCTAAAATGTGAAAAATATCACTCCTGACACATGCGAAACAATGAAAAGAAAGCAATCATAAATGCTGGCACATTTCCCTTTGTCTTCTAATCTAATAATTCTACAAACAAAACCTCTAAAACTTCGAGTTTTGAGGGATTCAACAAGTTTTAGCCTAAGTCAATCAAATTGTATGAATAAAGATTACTTCTTACAGCAAGAATCAATTTTGTGCTGTAGTAGTTGTTTGTGTTTTCTGGCCCAGTACTTAGAAGGCAGGATTATTAATGGTAGCCATTGCAATACAATGCCTTCTGTATTACTAGGGCAGAACTCTTAAGCATTTTAAGCATTCTTTTTTTTTTTTTTTTCTTTCTGGAGTCAAGGGCAATTGAGCTTTGTGGCTGAGGAAGCAGACAGGTGGGTACTCTGCTACTTTATAAGGAGCATCAGTGAGAAAATCATGCAGTTGCTGATGCTTCCTGTGCTTACTCATCTCAGGAAGCTAAAATGATCCCAGCAAAACAATTGAATAAGTATGGAAGAGTTTCTTTGTCAACTCACATTTTATACCAGCTCTACAACTGAGCTTCAAGTCCCAGGCTAAACTCATCAGAAATAACCATATTAACTGGTAAAATATATAATGGATATAACTATCTAAAATAATCCTAGGTCTATGCACCTGATTTTGCCTTGCTGAAGAAAAGAGTCAAGCTATATTCCCACACTCATCAGTATCTAAGAGCACCAGTATACATAAGGAGGGCTGGAAGGAAGAAGCAGACTTTGGAATGGGTGGGGTCTGCTGGATCCATGTCCATCTGGGAATGATTAGAAGGAGTGAGTTGAAAGGCAGCACTTATCTGACAACCTTCACTTGAAGCAGGTCTCCTAGACACTCTTGTGGTGAACCAGGACTGTATATGAGTGATAAGGAGTTTTTGGGGTGAATGTAAATCACTCTGGAGTTTAACTGGGAATGTCTCATTTGCATGGAGAGGCATTCCAGGAATCCCAGGTAATTGCTTTGTTGGGTTGGTTCTAATAGGGAAAGAGGACATTGACTTGTAAGTTTGCCAAAGGCTATGTGGCAATGTGACTTTCCTCAAGTAGAGAGTGTCCCAAGTCAGAACCTCCCAGGCAAGGTCAGAAAAAAGGAAGTCCTGCTAGTAGAGGTAAAGGAAGTCCTCCATTTTGTGCTGAGCCCAGAGGAATTATGGGGACACAGTAGACTGTGGCCTTAATTAGCAGGTTTTCCCCACAACTAGCTGCTTAAAAATGCTGAGTGATGTGGTGCCTGCTATGGTTACTAACTAAGCAATAATGGTTTCTAGATGACAAGGGGATAAAATGAGGAGTTTCAAATAAAAACATATCAGCCAGAAAACTGGCTTAAGAATATTAATTATAATTAGAAAAAGGTGTATTTTATTTTATGTGTGTGAACCTTTTGCCTGAATTTATACCACATGCATGCCTGGTGCGTGTGGAAATGAGAGGACTGAAATAGGTTGACTTCATGACTCCATGACAGGCTTTAAACTGGCAGGTCAGAAGATTAGGCCTAGATCTGTTTCCAAGAACTGGACAAGTCCAGACAAGTCAGGTCCTGGAAAACTCCAGGCCACAGGCAGCCAATCTGGTTTTAATCATACAAAGCTCTGTTTTGTATCTTAAAATATGTATAAATAATTAATTTATTACATTTTATTAAATATAATAACAGTACTTTCTCTCTTTTATTTTTCTCCCTTCAGACATATTCCTATCCTAAAACCCACTCCATATCCCTATACCTGTCAAATTGATATCCTCTTTTTCATTTTCTGTTACTGTTATGTATGTATGTGTGTGTATGTAGATCTATGAATACAACCTGCTGAGTCTATTTTTGCTGTTGTGTGTATATGGTTGTTAGGCTAACAAATCTATATTTGATAACCAATCTGGAGCCTTATCTCTGGATTACTCTCAGCATCCATTAGTTATTCCTTGTCTAAGCAATGTATTCAACCCCTTTATCTTATATAGTCTATAGTGATGTTATAACAAAGTGTGGCAAATTATTGCCTTTAATTTCTTATATGAATAAATACATCTAAAATATTTATTGTTCCTCATTATGTGTATGCAAATGTATATGTGTGTGTATTTGTGGACATGAATGTAAGAGCCTATGAAAACCAGGAAACGAAGTTGGGACTTCTGAAGGTAGATTTGCTGACAGTTGTGAACCATCTGACATGGGTGCTGAGATTTAGACTTGATACCTCTAGAAGAACAGTGAACACTCTTATCCCAGAGCCGTCTCTCCATCTCATGCATGCTTTTTATTTATTTAATTTTATTGTGGTAGCTATTTTTGTCATTGTTGAAACAGTGTCTTACTATCTAATCTAACCTGATCTAGTAGTCACTGTATGACTGAAGTTGACCTCAGACTTACCCAATGTCTTCTGACTCCTCTCATATGATCAAATTTAGAACTGAAATTTTAAAATAAGTTTTTTATCTTCAAAAATTATCTAGTACTCATCAATTCCTATGTTTCACATTATCTCAGAGAATGATTATAGTAGCATAAGAGAGATACATGAACATTCTCTTGGTAATAATTCTTGCGTTAATTCAGAAAAAGTAAATCATTGCCCCAAAAGTTACTTAACTCAAAACAAATGTACATTAGAATTCTAGAATTTCTTTGATAATTGAAAGACTAAGAGGCAAAACAGATAAAGATGATAAAGACATCAATATATATTAAATGATGAAATATATAAGGCCATGAAGCAGTTCATAACCCTAACTCTATTCCAATTTACTATAAAATTAGACTCACCCCTTTGTTCTCATTACCTCTAATCCTCTCTGTTGTAGCAGCAGTCTTCAGTGAAGGTTGGCTAAGTAGACATAGGAATGGGGAAGTATAACTCAGAGGTTTTCTGTATTCACATGGAAATCAAGAAATTGAAAACTGACACAAACAACATTGTACAATGAGTAATTCCAATTGGCACGAAACTACAACAATGAGCATAATTTGTTTGCCTCATAACTAGACCAGAACAAGAATACTGAAAACTGCTATGAGTGTAGAATCTGAGGCTGTATTGCTCTTTCTATATCAATATAGTCGTAAACTCTACAGGTTAATTTTTCACTCAAAAAGCAGGACAAGTATCAACAAAATGTGTATGTTCTTCAACTTAATAGAAAATTATTGATTTTTTCCTAATTGTAGACCACAGAAGTTTTGAAACTACATAGAATTTCCATATATCTCTTCCATATTTCCAGTATATAGATGAGTTACTTCACAACAGCTTACACTATTGTTATCTTGTTTATATTTCTTTTGGGAAATGTAATTGTTCATTATCTTTTATTTAAATAAAGGAATAAATTAAAACACCTTATTTTGAAGTTCTTATTTGAATTTTCAAAACAAATAAATAGTTCTGAAGCTCTCTTTTCTTTTGCAATATGATTCTTCCAGGTGTCACTAACATTGCACATACCTAGGCTTCCACCACCCTCCTGGGCTGCTAATTTTTCCCACATGTACCACAATACTGAGTTTTTCCAAGGTTTTGTCATTATCTCACTCTCTTCCTCACTCTCTTTTTACTTTATAAATCATATTTTCTGTCTTTCTTGCAATGACCGTAATCTTGTTATTCTCCCAATTATGAATATACACTCATTCTATTTATTTCTTTATGTGTCTTCCACATATGTTTGTGCCCACATAACATGTGAATCTGTGTTCAACTTAGCTTTCACTTTCATAATTTTCATTATGCTAAGTTATAGTTTATTTATAGTCACTCTGTCATACCACTTCCATGTAAAGCTGTGGCCATAAGGTGATCCTGATCAAGAAATGTCTTCTGTCTGTGCTCTGTTTCTAGGCTTTCTGTGTCTCCAGTTGACTACCATGACTGTGTCATGGTTGAACTCCATCTCTGGAGTTTGTGTAGGCACACTGCTATGTCACTGTCAGTGTATAGAGGAGCTATAGACTCCTGAAAACTCAGGATTTGTGCTCCTGATATGTATCTCAGAGTCCCATAACAGAACTTATAGATTGGTCTGTGAACGTCTATAGTATGTTAAGTTGGACACCATAGCAAGTGTAGCTATGCTCTAAGATTTAGGTGTATTGTGAGATCCACAATCTTTACTTTGTAGAGTCTGACTTTGAATGCCCCTCTTAATCTGTGATCTGGATTTCTTTTCTCTTTTTTAAAATTTACTTTTTTCTATAATTTCATTAAAGGTAGACATACATATTTATATATTTTATGAAAGATATATATATTAAAGGATATATATTTATATAATATATATTATTAAAGATACATATATTAAAGATATATATATATATACACATATATATGTATATATATTCTTTGACTTGAGTTTCTTTTACTTTCTATATTCTTATATACCTATTATTGACAGGTTTGTTTTATTCATGGTTTCCCAGATGTGACGCTTTGTACACTGATTAGCACTAGGAAGCTACCTCTTCTACTTTGTGAGTTTCTTCTAAACTTTTTGTTTTATTCCCTCAGCTTTTCTTTTTCATTTTCAGTTTTATCATGGTTAGCATTTCTGTTTATTTGTTAAGCTCTAGTTTCATATCTTTAAAAGCTATATTTGAGAAGCTGGAAAGTTGGCTCAGCAGTTAAAAGCACTGACTGCCCTTCTAGAGGTCCCGAGTTCAATTCCCAGCAACTACTTGGTGGCTCACAACCATCTGTAACAGGATCCAATGCATTTTTCTGGTGTGTCTGAAGACAGTTACAGTGTACTCATATACATTAAATAAATAAATCTCTTAAAAAACTATTTTTGAAAAATATTAATATATAAAAAGCCACATAAAAACCTACTTCCATATAAGCTTCCAAAAACCACATTCATGTACAAGAGGAATTTAAATAATGAGTCACCATATAATTGGCTGGGCAATTTCACACTTAGACATCTTATTCCACTAGGTAAACTTTTCAGTACCAGGAATAGACTATAATTTGTTCAGTCAGTGGCCAAAATTATCGCAATAAACTCCTAAATATCATAGACTATTCTCAAGGCTATGGACTGCCTTCTATTAACTGATAATATGGCCCTATTGCTGAAGTCAAAGGTTTACTTACATTCTGGAACATGGAGAAATCAAGCAGGTATTAGACCAGAAGTTTTATCAATATTGACTGTTATTCACAGTGCTGGCATGTAATTTTCATGCTACTGGAGTAGAAAAAAATAAACACTAATATTACCCAGCTACAAACCTGTGACCTACAACAGTGTCTTCCTTGGCAAGATGCACTTGTGAAAAAGTAGCAAAAATGTTATATGTACAACCAACTACTTTTTTAAAATTTGATTTAAAGCCCACTGCATGAGATTAATTCTATACCTGCCACTGCTGATGATGCCAAGAACCTGAGGCCAGATAGGTCATGAGCAAAACTGGAAAATCTACTACTATTATTCTGCTAAAGAAAAATAGCAACAAAATGACTCCTATGGCATAGTGTTCTACCCACAGATCAGAGTGTGACTCAGCCCCCATCAGAGAAGTTTCTTCTTACAGTAGATGGTATTCAGTACAGAGAGGCATAACTGGACAACATGCAATGAGTAAGAGACGGTGGATCACTCAACCCTATACAAGACATCTTTATCAAATCCTTCCCTTCAAGATTCAGGACTCTACGCTAAAAAGGAGGCAAAAAATTATAACAAGGTGAGGAGATAGATGACTCCAAGAGTATCTTCTAGACAAAATAGAATTGATATACACATAAACACACAGATTGTGACATCATGCAGAAGACCTGTACAACTTCAAACTAAAAAAAACAATACCAGAACTAAGAAAGTGAAGAAGACACAAAGTACCACCATGAATCAACTTGCAATTGATACCTGCTAGTACAGGGAAAATCAGTTTTATTCAATCGAGTGCCACTGAGCTTATCAAATACAATCCAGGCAGGGCCTATGCACTGCAATAGTCCAGTACTACAAAATTAATTCCCTTTTTGCTTTGTATAATGTTTTTATTTGTTTTGGTATGTTTTATATTTTTTTGTTTGTTTGTTTATTTGTATTGATTTTTAGTTTTTTAACTTGTTTTATTTTTCTGAGACATAGAGAAGGGGAGGGAGAGGAAGAGTAAAAGAAATAGAAAGACAGACAGACACACACACAGAGAAAGACAGAGACAGAGAGACAGATACAGAGAAAGAGATACACAGAAAGAGACACAGAGAGAAATAGAGAGCTAGCACGAAGTTCAATTGACATTATTCACTTTCTTGTATTTTTACTGTTACAAAAATTATATTAGTTTCTCAATATTCTTTCATATTAGTTAAAAAAAATATTTTAGTCTCTCGCTATTCTTTCATATTAGGGAACTTATCCACTCTTCCAAGTATTTCTAACTGCAGTTGAATGTTTTTGATTTTTTCCCCCTACCAAGTTTTAATTTATTTTAGTGACAAAGTTTCAGTTGATTTCTCAGGTTGACTTCAAAGGTACCATCCTCTTTTCTTCAATTTCCTAGTAACACTTTGCCTCTTCTGTTCATACTCCCTGCCCTCTCTCTCTTCCCTCCCTATGTCTCTGAGTGGGTGTGTTTTATAGTCACAGGGGTGTACATCAATATGTACTTGTATTTGCCTGAATGTATTCCTGTGGAAGCCAGAGATAGATATTAGTGTCTTCACCTTGTGTTTTTAGTTAAGACCTCTCAACTAAGCCAGGGAACACAGTTTTCAAGATTGCCTGGCCAGCAAGCCCACAGGATATGCCTGTCTCTGCATACCCCACCAGGCTGACTCTACAGATGTCTGTTATCATTCCCAAGTTTTTTTTTTTTTCAAACATTGGCGATGTAGAGTAAATCTCTACTCCTCATGCTTGAAAAAACCAGCACATTGTACACTGGTACCATCATTCATTTCTTGATTCATGGTCTTTTACTCCAGATTTTCAAACACTGGCTTGGATCCTCTTTGAGCTATGGACTTCAAACCTCACTTCATGCACTACGTATATACACTAACCCTTTGATTCTGTTTGGAATTTATACTCTCACTTCAGGCAGAGGTTATTATGTCTGAAAGATGTGTTTCCTTGCAGTGCCTGGAGGCTAAGAGTCTCAATTCCTTTGCTTTAAGGCCCATTTCTATATTTTCAGCTTCCATGGATTGGCAAATTTTCATCTTTGTTAATGTAACTTGCTTTATTCCTAGCATCTAGGAATTCAGCTATGAATTACTTTTTGCTATATCTATCTCTTTATAATCTCTTCAATTTATAAAATTCATGTCGGTTTATAAAATTCATGTCGGTTAACTGATTGCCTATTAATTCCAAACCATGCCAATTTCATGATGCTTGTGACAGTCTCTGTATCTTATGAACCCTCTCTAGAATCTTTCACCAGAATATCTACACAATTTATACTTCCCATACCACTAATAGTATGTCTAATTAAGAGTAATCATATACATAAGGATTCCTTTTCTTGTTTTTATAAATAACAAAAAAAATGTTTTAAAAATAACATGTACCCTAATCATAAATTCGTGATGAAATAGAAGACCTAAGTTTCCCAGTTATGGAAGTCTGAACAGTACTGTGAAACCTCAAACTAAAAATAAAGCAATGTGTTGCAGAGCAATTGCAGTTTATGAAATTCATCCATCTTTTCAATAAATGTATCAGCCAGACTTTTCCTTCTCACTCTGCATCACATGGGACCTTGGGGCGGAAGGGTCCATGGTCACTTAGTTAAGTAACAGTCAGAATCAGGGTAAAGGTGATCTTTTCTGCTCATCGTAATATCGTCATATCCTTATCACTGCCCCAGGTTTACCATGCCATTTTCTTGCTTTGCAATTCAGGCTGCTCTGAAATCCCTAGCTGTGCAAATTGTAAATTACCATTGTCTACCTATGATAATGGGAATGAAGATAATGCAGACTCACATAGCTTCACTTGAAAGACAGAAACCAAGTGTTTTTGAATGTTTTGATAAGGTATGGACTTAGTTTCTTACCATGGTGACTGTCTTGATCTCCCAAACTCATACAACGACAGTATAAGGGACCCCAGCATTGAGAAGCGGGGAGGTTAGAGGCAAATATTTCTTAGATCTCACAGCTTTCTCCTTAAAGATTTTTTACTTGTCCGTCTTAAAAAAAATCAAAATGACAAGACCTCTGGCCTCCTTTATCCACTTTGTTCACCTGGCTAGAAGTGTATTGTGTGTTGTCACTCTGTCTCCCTGTGGTATTTCATAGTTCTTTCTTCTTAGCTGTATGCATGCATCATTTGTGATGATTTTTCTAGCTAGGTCTCTTCCTGCATAATGAATGGCTGCACTGAGGTTATTAGTCAGATCATTCCAGGCTGAAACATCTCTAACTACTTGGATAGGTAATATAAGCCCTTTATCATAATGGAAGCAGAAAACCATTTTAAATTGAGGCACAATTAGAAAAATGTACTTCAAAGAAAGTGCATTTACACATAGGTTAATTAAAGAAATTTTCACAGAATTTAGTGGTACATATGGTACAATTAGGCAAATGTGCATATGGGCATATCACCATTTCTACCAAACTGTATTATAAACACAGCTTCATTATTAAGTACTCAAGTTATTATGGCAACTAGAATTTTGGATCACACACCAAGTCTATTATTGCTGTCCTTCCCTAATCTTAAAAAACTTGAGTCATAACATCTGATAAGGGTGTTGAGCACTGTTGATAAGGAGAAAGTTTACATATTCTGTGTGTGATGTTATGCCTAACTATCCTCTTCTCTGGTAAATTTTATGGTACCTTAACACCTTATTCACTTCCTAATCCAGCAAAAGTATTCCAACCAGAGTTAATTTATACTTAATTTGTATGAATCAAAGTTGTCTCTGCTATTTTTAGAGAACACACATTCATTTAACCAGTTACTAAGTTGTGAAGTTTCCATCATAGAAGTTTACTTGGAGACAGGGTCAAGTGAATAGAAAGTCTTTATTAGCTGGCTAATGACTGGGCTGGGTATTCTAGACCCAAGTGCAGTTCCAAGTCTTTTCCAGGGTGAATTTTTAAGCACAAAAATCACATCCTGGTGGACATACCTCATTTAGCAAGAACACTCATCCAGAAAGAGAACTACAGAAACCAAAAAGCAAGGTTAATACATTTAGGGAATTTTGTAAAACTATAGAATTTGATGAATGAGGCCTTTGTTCTCATTTTGGCAGGTGTTACTACTGATGTGCTTGGTTGGAAGGCCTGAATGGTACTTCCATCATGGCGTCAGCTGTGCTAAGGTCTGAGAGCCTGTTATAAAGTCATATTGAAAGGATATGTTCAAGTCCTCTTTCAAGGTCTGTGAGTGCCTTATGTCAGTTGCTGTGTTGGTTTCAATGAGAAAAATACTCCAAAAGCTCAAGTATCAAGACAGTTGACACCCAATTGGTGACAGTAGATAGTAGAAGCTTGAAAAGTTAGACACTAGATGACGGAAGTTGTTGCTGTGGATGGGCTTTGAAATTAAGGCTTCCTCTCCTTTCTAGTCCACTCATTCTGCTTTCTACATGTATTGAATATATGGGCCTTCAGTTTTCTGCTCTGACTGCCATGCTTGCATGTTGTCCTGCCTTTCCATAACAGACATTATTCCTTTGAAATTGCAAGCTTATAGAACCCCTTTTCTCCCTCAGGTTGCCTTGGTTCTGATACTTTATCACAACAACATAAAAGCAAGTAATAGAGTTACCATGTCAGCAACACATGTCTTATTAGACATAACCTCTCCGAAGTCTATAGTAAAAGAAATGTGTAGTGCAGGAGAAACATTTCATAAAACATCAGCCTTTCAGCAGATATCTTCACATGCATTTCAACAACTGTTCTTTTACATATTCATTTAGATAAAGACAATGCCTTCAATATTGCCAGTGCACAAAACAATGCGTAGTAAAAAGACTTAGTGTTTGTCTTTTCAACTCAGAGTTCATTCAGAAGAAATGACACTTCTGAAAGTAAACACCCAGCACCATGACAATGCCAGGGTTTTTTTCCTTGGCCTTCATATGAGAGGATATTTTTTTCTATTGAACTTGCCTCAACTGCTGTGGCTTTACTGGTTTCTCCACCTGTGGTATGGATTTAGGGTTCAGGTATATGGTGCAACTGGACCACAATATGGTTTACCAATTATCTGTTCCAGAGTATCAGTAACATCATTATTCAAAATACAAGTGGGCAGCAGGGTAAGAGTGAACACATCAGTAATAGACCTCAGAGTACAGCTAAGAGTAGAGGAATAGTATTCTACCCCATTTGACAGAGTCCTCAAACTTGCTTCTTCATATCTACTCTGAAACTATATGAATAAACATATGAACAAACATATGAACTAAGCCTCTTTACAGAGAGTATCTTGTTGAAAGGAAGGGATCCTTTAAATAAACGTAGAAAAATGATCCCTATTATGGATCATTCAAGTGGCTCAATCCCCAGTCAGGTGACTATGGGATCTTTTTGTTGTTGTTAATATGTGGTGTTACATTATCACCACTCCTTTTCCTATTAGAATTACTAAAACTCCATTTCTGTGAGAACTTTGTCTCCTTAAGGGGGAATAGGTGGATTTGCAGTTCTGTTTCCTCAATTATATAAGTGCACGACAGTCAGTCATGGAAGGCATGGAAATTATCCTGCTAGGTTGTATTTGATAGACAGCCTAAGAAGTGAAAACAGGAATTTTAGTTTGGGAAAGCATCATCTTACATTTAGTAAAACCCTAGAATCTGGCTACAAAGATGGCTACAAACCCTAGAGCCCCACAAAGAGGGCTGAGCAGGTCAAAAAAAAATCAACAACTTACTGTTCAAGCATGAGGGCCTTAGTTTACCAACACCCACATAAAAAAAATAAATAAAATCAAGTATTATAATCACACTGAGAATAGCAGTGATGTGGGGCCCAGTGTTAGAAGGTGAATGGAGCTTGCTGGCTGCCAGACTTGTTCTAGGTTCAGTGAGAGATCCTACATCAAACAAATATAACAGAAAATGATGATACCCACAGTTTTCCTTTGCCTCTGCACATACACTCACTGACCTGTTTACTCGGACATACAGGTAAGGATAATCTAGACCTATGCCATACTCACACACAAATTTATTTCTAAAAGAATAGATGAAATAGCATATACAAACCCTACAACTTACTGTGGCTTTCATTAATACTGAGTGATTATTTCTTCCTTCAGCTCTTGGACAAGGACTTGATGAAGATATGACCAGACATCTTTACAATAAGGACAAAACACCATTTGAAGTTTTACCTGAGCACTCACCTGCAGATAAACGCTCCAGTAAACAACCAATCCTTATTGACTCATTTAGAGTGAACACTCATCCTCTACGAATTCACACGCGCACACACAGACACACACACAACCAGTTAGCTCTCTTTACTTCACTCCTTCCTTTCCTCTGGTACCTTATTTCACTCTCACAGACTTCATATCCATCTCCCAGGACAAACATTGACTAACCTGTCTCATGATCAAATAGAGAGAATATCTTCACTTCTTATAAATGCAAATTAATAATGATAGCTCTCCTGTTGTAGAAACTGGCATAAGGTAAGAGATTCATACCAGAAAAAGCAAAAAGAAAATCTGTGCCTGGGCCTTTGGCCTTTCCCCATCATCTAATTATGGCAATATGAAGGAGGTTACAAAAGAAATATTTCACCAGAGGGTTTGGGATCAGGGGTTGTTAATGAGATGTCGCGGTAATAGAGATAAATATTTCGAGAGGTCTCATTCCTATTAAATTGGTATCAGTTTGGAAGAATAAACTTAATTAGCAGGGTAAATTACCTACAACAATTTAACCTATTGGCCTCAGGCATTTCTTTAATTTTAACCTAGAGTTACATGCAGGGCTGTGAATGAATAGGCATCAGTCAGATTTTTAGTAAACATCATTTATTTTCAGTTCAATTGTTTTGTTTTTAAGCTACTGCTATAAGGCTGCAGAGGCATCTATAGAAAATTTATTTATGATTTTTTTCTAGTTCAAAATGGGTATGTCTCTATAATAATGGGTTTAACACTGATGGAATGCTAACTACTTAAGCATATTAGTTTATAATTAACATACCAAATAACATTTTATTGGGAAAGGTTAAATTTTCACCTTTGCTCATTTAATAAAAATAATATATCTGTAGTTTTAAAGACATATTATCTGTGTAAATCTTAGAGATAATCAAGATAAACATGTTTGTTTATGCCATGAGACTTGATGAAACAGTTTTTGCATTACTGCCTGCAATAATCTAGTTTTGCTCCAGTTTTATGTCAGAGGATTCACTTTAGTTCTTCTGCATAACCAGCCAAAACATTTCTTTGTATCATCTATGCTAAATCATTGTGTTCTGTGTTGGAAAAAATACAGGCAAATAAGAGCCATTGCTAGGATTACCCAATTGAGGAAACAGGCATAGCATGAAAAGTTAGATCAGCTGTCCTCACTTCAAAATGTACCCATGTCAGTGAGAGTGTGAGAATGTAAGGATGCTGTTTAAGGATGAAGTGAACGCTTCTCAGCAATTGTGCTCCTGCATATTGAAGTAACGACCCACTTTATTAAGGAGACCATGTATAGTGAGACGTTAGATAAAGAAGATTTGACATAACACAAACATCCTTATAGTTTTGAGATGAAATAGCTTCAGAGAATATTAAGCTTTTTAAGTATACATATTTTAAAAGTATAATATAATTGCATAAATTTCTCTTGATCTTTTCCTCTCTCCAACCATCCCTTTTACCCTCTTAAAATTATGGTCTATGTTTTTTCTTAGTTATTCTTGCATATGTACATATACATATACACACACATACATACACACATAATACATATACACACATACACAAATATTTTATATATATATATATATATATATATATATGAAAAATAAAATATATGTGTGTGTGAGTATGTGTCAACATATAGATTTTTCCTACCTAGAATAGCATACTTAGTCCATATAAAGTTACATGCTGTGTATGATGATCTACGATCTCACCACCTGACATTTGACAGTCAATTAGAAGACATTCTTTGGGAAGACAATTTCTACTGTTCCCCCTTTCTTGTTAGCATGCCCATGTTTCAAATCATTTAACAGGTATCAGATAGAATGTGTGGAGTGGAGAGGAGCCTTTGAAAAGTTTAAATATAAAAATTGTTTAGCCATCTTTGCAGCCTATCAGTAGAAATCTCTTATTTATATTCCTTTTTCAGAGCTTTTTTTTTTTTTTTTATATATGTGTGAGTGTTTTGTGGACATGTATGTCTGTGTACAACACATGCATGCCTGGTAGCTGTGGATGTCAGAAAATAGCATCAAATCCCCTGGAAATCAAGTTATGCCTGTTTGTGCATCCCTGTATGGGTGCTGGAAAACAAATCTTAAACCTCTGCAGTCTGGTGACTAGTGAGATGTCCAGTAAAGGATGAAGTAGACAGTTGTAAAGATGACGTTTGTAGAGGCAGGTTTATGATGTGTATCTGCAGTTGGAACTCTCAGGCAAGTATGTGTTCAATAAAGAGATCAGTGCTCTGTGATCCATGGGCATTTGCTTGGCAAGGAAGAAGAAATGCATGGAGAAGTCAATGGGACAAGTTGGACATAGGAAAACTGGATCTTGTGTTTTAAACCATTACCATGAAAATCACTGTCTAATTAGCATTCAACAATAATTATATTCCAGCAAAGGCAATGTGGTATTACTATTTTGACTTTCCTAATTATGGATGATGAACTCACTTATTACTTCTTACACTAGTCTGTGATTCAGAGGATCAGGATAGGATAAGTTGTGTAACCAACTATCTTCCATTTTTCAGAATATTTCACCCAATGTTTTTGTTCATATGTAATTTAGGGCTTTCATTAGATGTACTTGTAATTAATATATAATTGACATAATTTTTCAAATAGAGTGTAAGGAAAAGCTTCCCAAATGAGACATAGAGTTCATGTACAACATTGAAATAGTATGAAGCATCCAAAAGAAATGCTGGAACGGATGTTTGAACGCATCACAAAATTGTGTTTTCAGAAGCAAAGATCTGTAGAACATTCTAAGAGCTCAGAACTGAGAATCTGGTCACCATACTGTTGAAGGATGTGAAGACAGAGGGAAGAAATGGAGTACCCACCTTTACAGGAGAGCCTGGGCATCATGCTGCTAAAGGAGGTGGGAGAGAGATTTTTTATGGAGCACTCTCCCTTATAAGCCTTGCTGACTAGCTGTCAGAATATAAATGTTCTGTTCTGGAGGGTGGCAAAGAAAACCTTCAACAGTAGATGTTTCATAACCTGTTGCATACTGTGTGCACTAGAATTAGACAAAAATTCTTTAGATATAGTTAAGGAATGATGGGAAGACATGATTGAAGTTGAAATAGCAAAAATTATTTGTATAGAATGTTTTTACCAGGTTGTCATTCTATTTTATCTTCAAACTTCTTTCCCAAGTGTAGCAAATTGATACATTTTTTTATATATATAGTCTAAGTGATTTGTAACATTCCAAACATTCTTTCTGCTTCCCTCTGGTACTACCTGCTTGGGCAGACTCATAGCTTGTCTGCTCCCAGGAAGACACCATATTCAGACCCATCACAGAGGATCTGCTGCACTTAGAGCAGTTGGTGCACTGAGCAGACCTTGGGCATTATCTCTACAACCAATCCTACAACATCCAGAGGAAGCTGGACTCCTAGGAGCTCTGACACACAGGATCACAGGATTACAGAGACAGCTGGAATCTGAGGAACACAACCAAGAAAACAGGTTCCAGTCAAAGACAGTGAGTGTAGGGAGCACTAGAGATAACCAGATGGTGAAAGACAAGCACAAGAATGTAAGCAACAGGTACCAAGGTTATTTGGCATTATCAGAACCCAGTTCACCCAACATAGAAGTCCTGGATATCCCATCATACCAGAAAAGCAAGATTCAGATTTAAAAACACTTTTCATGATGATGATGGAGGACTTTAATAAGGACATAAATAACTCCCTTAAAGAAATACAAGAGAACACAGGTAAACAGGTAGAAGCCCTTTAAGAGGAAACAAAAATCCCTTAAAGAATTATAGGAAAACACAACCAAACAGGTGAAGGAATTGAAAAAAAAAAAAAAACCATCCAGGATCTACAAATGGAAGTAGAAGCAATAAAGAATTCACAAAGTGAGACTACTCTGGAAATAAAAAAAAAAAAACTAGGAAAGAGATCAGGGGTCATAGATGCAAGCATCTCCAACAGAATACAAGAGATAAAAGAGAGAATCTCAGTTGCAGAAGATGCCATAGATAACATTGACACAAAGGTCAAAGAAAATGCAAAATGCAAAAAGGTACCAATCCAAAGCATGCAGAAAATCCAGGACACAATGAGAAGACCAAACCTAGGGATAATAGGTATAGAAGAGAGCAAAGATTCCCAAACTAACTGGTCAGTAAATATCTTCAACAAAATTATTGAAGAAAACTTCCATAAACTAAAGAAGAGATGCCCATGAACATACCAAGAAGCCTACAGATCTCCAAATAGACTAGACTAGAAAAGAATTTCCCTCTCTTGTCACATAATAATCAAAACACCAAATACATGACACAAAAAGAATATTTAAAGCAATAAGAGAAAAAGATCAAGTAACATACAAAGGCAGACCAATAAGAATTATGCCAGACTTCTCACCAGCGACTATAAAAGACAGAAGATACTGGAAAGATGTCATACAGACCCTAAGAGAGCACAAATGCCAGCCCAGGCTACTATACCCAGCAAAACTCCCAATTACTATAAATGGAAAAACCAGGATATTACATGACAAAACCAAATTCACACAATATCTTTCCAAAAATTCAGCCCTTCAAAGGATAATAGATGGAAAACTCCAACTATGGTCACTTGACCTTTGACAAAGGATTTAAATCTATTCAGTGGAAAGAAGACAGCATTTTGAACAAATGGCGCGGGTTCAACTTGATGTCAACACGTAGAAAAATGCAAATGGATCTATTCTTATCTCCTTATACAAAGCTTATGTCCAAGTGGATACAGATATCCACATAGAACCAGATACACTGAAACAAATAGAAGAGAAAGTGGGGAAGAGAGTTGAACACATGGCACAAGGGAAAAGTTCCTGAATAGAACACCAATGGCTTATGTCCTAACATCAAGAATTGATGAATGGAATAACATAAAATTGCAAAGCTTCTGTAAGGCAAAGGACACTGTCAATAGGACAAAGTGGCAACCAACAGATTGGGAAAAGATTTTTACCAATCCTACATCTGATAGAGACATCTCTAAATAGATTAGTTACCTTTGTTAAAAAAAAAATAAGTGCTGTTCAGATTTTGATGGTACACCAAGTTTTATGATTAAAACTCTTATATCAGAAGAAGTGGGGAAATGAAAGAGTTAACAATTTTCAGAAACTCCTAGCAGGCTGAGCAGGACCAAGAGTACAGGTCAGCTTGGTCATGAGCTCTGTGTTTCAGAAACTTGGCTGACCACAAGATAGATGGTTGATTACGAATAGGCTCTTGAGAATAGCCTATACAAAATGTTCCCCATGACTGTCCTTGGACCCTGTCACAAACTGAATAATGGGCTGGGACGTTCCACAGGTACTCTCTAATAACCCTCATTACTTCCCATGTGTTGTGGTTTCCCCTGAGTTGTGGTTTTTGGCTTTAAATTCTCTCTGTCTCCAAAGCCCTGGGGTCAGACCCCATTGTCCCTGTGTGGGCTACGGGTCTTGACCTCAACATGTTGATCGAAATATACCTCTTGCTGATTGCATCAAGTTCGTTGTGAGTTATTGGGTGGCCGTGAATTCCTGAGGTTTGGGTGAGGTCCTCCCTTCATGGGGGCCTTACATACCCAAGATACAACTCACAGACCACATGAAGCTCAAGAAGGAAGACCAAAGTATTGGTGCTTCAGTCCTTCTTAGAAGGAGTAAGAAAATACTCAAGGCTGCAAATACAGAGACAAGTGTGGAGCAGAGACTGGAGAAGGGGCTGTCTGGAGACTGCCCTACCTGGGGATCCATCTCATGTGCACTCAACAAAAGCAAACACTGTTGCAGATGCCAGGAAGTGGATGCCTGATATAGCTGCCTCCATGCAGAGATGGATGGTTGCAGCTAACCATTGAACTGATCATGAGTGCCCAATGGAGGAGGTAGAGAGAAGACTGAAGGAGCTGAAGGGGTTTTCAGCCCCATGGGGAAAGCAACAAAACCAACCAACCAGAGTTCCCAGGGTCAAAACTGCCACCCTAGTAACATGCATGGAGGAACCCATGGCTCCAGCTTTATGTGAAGTAGAAGATGTCCTTGTCAGGCATTGGAGGGAGTTGTTGGAGCATCTTTTGGGTCCTTGGTCCTGTGAAGGTGGGATGCAACATTGTGGGAGAATTCGTGGTCAAGGAGGGGGAGTGGGTGGATGAGTGGGGGCACACAGTCATAGAAGCAGCGGGAGGGGGTATAGGATAGTGAATTGCTGTCATGGGGAATGGGAAAAGGGGATAATATCTGAAATGTAAATAAGTAAAATATCCAACAAAAACAAACAACAACACCAAAAAATAACATTGCAAATGGCCACATAAACTCATCTCAACAGCTAAACCAAGCTTTCCATTAGGGCATCTTCTGTATTCATTTTCTAGAAATACAAATGCCTACTAATATAGTATAAATTGAATATTAAAAAGCCAATATAAATTAATATTAGCTTCTTCTCACCTGATCCTGGGTATATTTGCCTGACTAGTTCACAAAGGCTGCATATTTCTGCTTCTCTGTTAAGATGACATGGGGTAATGTTTTATGTTTATTTCTTACTTTTCTTTAGTTTATTTTAACACATATTGCTTAATTCATTCTATTTAACTTAGTATTTTACAAATATATACATATTATACATACAGATTTATATTCATGTGTATATTACAAACACATATTCTAAGCCTCCTTTTTCAATATTGTCAACAATTGGACACCATCTTTAATATAGTTTATTCATCAGTCATATTTTACTATTATGTTATGACAACGTAAATGTGCATTATAAACAAATTTAAGTTTTGTATAAAAATATACAAACACAATTACAAGGTTGATTTGCAGATCTCTAGAGCTTATGTGTGTTGAAAAATCAAAGCTTCATACTTACTGAAGCAATCCCACTTTTACCCTTCCACAATCCCCTGATGCTTTTGAAAATGTGAGGATTATGTTTTCATATAAGCAAAACTGTATAATATTCATTCTATTGTGATTGTCTTGTATCATTTACACAATAGCTTTAGGGGTCATTGATGATGTCATGTCTTTCAGGTTTGAGTTTTTTTTTTCAAAGCTGAGCAATATTTCATTTAATAGACACAGACCATTCTTTTTCTTCTGTGTTAACCCATTGACAGCAATGATGATCTATCCATATCTTCACTATTGTTCATGATTGCAAATTGATGGGGCAGGGGCAATCCTCTCTTCTGGGTCTCTGTTTCAATTATGTTGTGTAATTACTCAGACATAGGACTGGTAAACCATCAGGTTGCTCTTCTTCCAGATTAGTTTTTCAGGAACTTCTAAATTTGTTTTCATAATAGATATACTATTTCACAGTCTCACCAAATAACAACACTATCTTGTATTCTATTTAACACTTTAAAAATATTGGCCATCATAATAGAGAAGAAATTATATTTTATTGTTTTGATATATATATGATTGTTAATGAGTGTGAGTTGCCAAATTTCTTTGGATCTGTCTATTTCTTTAGCGAAATGTTTATTCAAGCTTTTTTGGCTATTTTTCAACTTGATGTTTTACACACATTTCTTTCAGCTGTTGCAATTGTGTTCACTCATTTGTAGTTTCAATATGGTTTTGGAAAACATTTATTGTATACTTGCATCAGACAACCACAGACACCTTATGATTCAAAGGTTTACAATGTGGAGCTGAAGTAGACAAAGAAGTTTCATAATATACCACTAATGAAGAGCAAATTAAATTCAGTAGGCTTCTAAGATAGTTGGAATATATATGACAATTGATACATATGTATACAATATTAATCTTAACCTTAGATATAGATCTTATAAAGGAGTGAGTTTGTGTGTGGGGTGGGTCTGTTTGTGTGCTCAGATGGACATGTGCTTGGAGACAGAAATTAATGCCACAGGTTTTGTTCTGTCTCTTTCCCTATTATTTTCATTTTTGCTTGTGTGCAGTTGTGTGCATGCACACGTGCATGTGTCTGTCCGTCCGTCTCTCTGTGTGTCTGTGTGTCTGTCTGTGTGTCTGTCTGTCTGTCTGTCTTTCTGTCATCATGTATTATGTAGACCTGTGGATGTCACTGTGTGTGGTATATGTGGTATGTTTGGTGTGTGGTACTTGTGGTGTGTATAAATGTGTGTGTGGTATGTGTGGTTTGTATCGTGGTATGTGTGTGTGTGTGTAGTGTGTCTAGTGTGTGTCGTGGTATGTGTGTGTGTGTAGTTCAGAGGCCAACTTGTGGGTGTCATTTTTCTGCATCCACCTTGTAGGTTATTGAAATTGAACACTGGGCTGTAAGTACCATTGGCAAATAAACTATCTCACCAGCTTTCTACCTAATTATCTGAGGCAAAAACTCTCAATGAATCTGATTTTGGCTAGATAAGCTGGCCATAAAATCCATAAATCCTGTATCTCTGCCCCCCAATTCTGTGGTTACAAATATACCACTGTACATGGCTTTTGCATGGGAGCTGTAGACCCAAACTTACGCTCTCATGCTTTTGTGACAGAAACTTCACCCACTAAGTCATCTGTTCAGCCCAGGTTTACATTTTTTTAAAGTAACATTGGTTGCATTACTTTTATTGTATATCATTTTATACAACCTTTTGGTAACCAAGAAGAGTTAGACTTATGTATTTCTTTTAAAGTTTTAAGTGACATTGTATTAACCATGGCAGAAATTTCAGGGGATTCCTCAAGAGTTAGAAACAAATTAAATGCCCCAGCCAGTCTATATTTCAGATCTTGAATTCCAAGTTAAGGTTTTGTTCATGCTACAGTTCATTTCTCAGGGAGAACAATGGAAGTAGTGTGTGTGTGTGTGTGTGTGTGTGTGTGTGTGTGTGTGTGTGTGCCCACAATGTAGGGAGAGGGTATATATGAACTATCATAAGGTGAAAATAAAATTCAAGTAGCCCAGCCTTCACAGAGGGCACATCTATTAAGAAAGTGAACTCCTCTTCCAGAAGACCCTAGTTTAGTTCTTGGTACCTCTGTCAGGTGATTCACAACTGCTAGAAATTCCAATTATAAGAGGTTTGATGCCCTTGTCTGGCCTCTTCTGACTCTGATAATCACAAAGTCAAATTAAAAATTCATAAGAAAATATAGTGGAAATGTAGTTACAGTTTTAGCCCATAATAATTCTGCATCACTAAGGTCTGTCAGATGATCCTGGGCCAGAAAGCTGAAGATTTGATGCTCCAAAGTTCTGTAGTATAGGGACTGTCCAGGTGTTCAGCAGTCTCTATAAATTGGCTAAGTTTTAGAAGCTATGCTTTGTGCTTCCCATAATTTCAGTTAACTCAGTCATTCTGGATTTCTGACAGGGTTGAAAACTTATAGTCTCATAGCCAATCCTGGCTATTTATCTTGAGAGAAAAGATCTGAGTGGATGGTTTTCAGCTGACATTCATTCTAAAGCCAAGAAAAAAAGCCAGGTTCAGAACTAAGTGTTTTAGTTAGGAGAGATAACAGAGGTTCTTGTTAGTCAACAAAATGATGGACTGGGTATTAGGACTATCTTGTACCTCACCGGTACAAATAGGCATAATTATGCTCTAGTTGTATTTTGAGAGAAAAGTTTTATTTTAACAGGAAGGGTGATATTTAGGAGGAGCTAAGGTGGGAGGAGTACTGAGAAGAAGAGAAGGAGCAAGGAGAGGAGAAGAAGGAGAGGAGAAGCTAGGTGATGAGAGAGAGAAAGAGAGAGAAAGAGAGGGGGGAACATGGAGGCAGATGTTCATGTGTCTCCACCAGTCAAAGATAGTTGATATATCTAGGTTGGGTATTGGGTTACGCTTCTGATTGAGCATTACCAAACTTATAAAGCCTTTGATTAACATTTTTTAAAAAAATTATATAAAAGCAAACAGGAAAAGGGGGCATGGGATAGGTGTTTTCTAGGGAGGGGAAATGGGGAAAGGGGATGGTATCTGAAATGTAAATAAAATATCCAATAAAAAAAAAGAAGTAATGGAAAAAAACACTTTTAAATAAAAAAAAAAAAGATGCCAGCAAACAGTATTTCCTGTTAGTGAGAAGCTCAAAAAGCAGAAGGGCAGTTTGTATACATAGCCACTTTATAGCCATATGTTTTCAGAAAGTATGAATTAAAATACACTCTGCTGTACAGAAGAGAAGAATAGTTTGTGGAAGCATGTATTAGCTCTGACTTCTTGCTTCCTTCACCTCTACCCCAACACATAATTCCTTTACTGTACTTCCTATGGACTGCACATGTAGCAAAATCTATCGTTTTTGCTTCCTTTGTCCAAATCTCAATTTCTTCCTCTATTTTTTTGTCATTTTCCTTCCAGCTTTTGTATCCTAAACAACCTTTCATTGAATTTTTTATCAGTCCAACACATCAAGGAGAAGGAATATATATATATATATATATATATATCTGGTTATAGAATGGCAAGGAACAGAGAGCACCAGCTGCAATAATGATCCTTTCCTCTGTTGTTCTAACTCTAGATTACTGAAGACAAAAGAAATAGTTACTGTATATTGGTGCATCTATGAATTGCTTCTTGTTCAAACAGCCACTGAGATTTATGTAAATACACACTGACAGGCAGTATAGGTCCTAGATATATGAGACTTAATAGTATGAGTTTGGGGTAAAACTAACATCTTTTCTATAATTTTTCTAAATTTATATAAAAACTTACCACTAATGAGAAATAATTCAAACTAAAATAAAAGAAGTGAGAAATATTAGTACAAAAAATAATATTAAGAACTAAAAGTTATATATGATATAAAATGTTAAGACTGATTTAAAAAATGACCAAATGGTGTGAGCAGACAAATAAGTGAATGAAAACGCAAATAAAAATATAAAAGTAAATTTGAAATGATAAAATATTTTCAGCTATAAAGTTTTCAGAGCTTTCAAAACTCTCTCTTTGGGATATAAGATTAAGCAGCTGACTAGGCCATTAAGAACTCAAGGACAAATAAATGGATTTATATTTATAGATCAATAGTTCAATAGGGTCATGATCCTTTTGAAAGTCAAACAACCCTTCAGAGGAGCCACCTAATTCCATCAGAAAACACAGATATATGTGTTATAATTCACAATGCAAGCAAAATTACAGTTATGAAGTAGCAACTGAAATAATTGTATTGTTGGGGGTCATCACATGAGCAACTCTAATTTAAAGAATCTTTAAAATTGTATTGTTGGGGGTCATCACATGAGCAACTCTATTAAAGGTCCTTAGCATTAGAAGGGCTGAGAACCTCTTCTCTAAGGGCCCAATGCTTCTCAAGATCACAATAACTCTTACAGACATGGACAGGGCCTTCTCTGTCTCCCCACTGGACTTATACTATCGCTATATTCTGCATTATGAAGTCCATTTTTTGAGGGTTGTGCTGCAGTCATTGACATTCTCCATTCAGAGGAAGATAGGAGTAGTGAGAAGGAGAGTAGAAGTGATGAGTCACAGCAGAACCTTCCAGGAGCATCTTCTCACAGAACCATCCACTGGACTTCTGTTAACTGCCATATGCTAGAACATGACGTTCTAATGGCTAACAGAAAGCACAACCTGACATGGCTTGCATTCTACCTGTGTATTCTCAGCTCTGTGTGTTCACTCTCATGTTTTCTGCCCACTGGCCTCTTTGCATTATGCCAAACAACCCTTAAGCTCAATTTAAAAAAAAAATCGTCATATGTTATATGATAAGTTGCATTTAAAAAGATACTGATGCTGGGCGGTTGTGGCACACGCCTTTAATCCCAGCACTTGGGAGGCAGAGGCAGGCAGATTTCTGAGTTTGAGGCCAGCCTGGTCTACAGAGTAAGTTCCAGGACAGCCAGGGCTAAACAGAGAAACCCTGTCTCAAAAAAACCCAACCAAACAAAAAAAGATACTGATAGATATAGAAAGTGAGAAATCATCACACACACACACACACACACACACACACACACACACACACACACGGTTTTAACACTGACCAATTCATTGCTCCAAGTAGTAAAAATTATAAAGTCCATTCCTCCTAAAGTTGCATTATTTTTGGTGGTGTTTAGTTTTAGAGATATATTTTTGCTTGTTGGTTGCATTTTGGTGTTGAGAAAGTTTATTTGTTTAGTTAATTGGCAATAATAAGTCCTCTTTTAGGATCCGTGACTTCACCAGCTTTGTGTAATTAGCTTCGTGTGTAATACCAGGCATGAACCCTATCCTATATAGTGAACTTGATTCCAATTAGATGTTGTTGCTCTTCCCTCTATCCAATTTCCATTATTATACCTTCGTGGATGTGTTGTCATTCTAATCACTGTTGTTTTTGTAGGTATAATGCTATTAATAATTTTCTCTTTCTGCAACTTGCATAGCTTTTTCAGGTATTGTGATAGGAGGGGGCTTGAAGTTTGGATACAGCTTATGTCTTCTAAGTCATGTGCCCAAAGTTTATAATGTCTTCCATAACATATATATAGTGAATATACATATATATCCATATATATGTATACATATGGATATATATGTGTGTATATATACAGTATGAGTATATGTGTATGTGTGTATATGTATACATATACATATATGTATATATACATGGCCTGACCCTCAGTTTCTGGGAGACAATCTGGGCCACTAGGAATAGCCTGTGTTGTTTTGGGGGACTCTTAGTATTTCTTTACTAGTAATTCAAACAAAGTTTTCTCAGTACTGGCAGTGGGGCTTCTGTTTGATAGTCTATGACTCTCATGAGAACAATTTAATCTCAAGTGAATAGCTTCATTTAATATAATATATAAATAAATACTTACATGTACACAGAAATACAAGCATAAATACACACATATAAGCAACCACTTATATGTGTATAATTTAAAAAATATACCTAGTGTTATTTATTGTTCAAAATCAGGCCCAACAATGCTTGAGATTCAAGTCCTTGATATTAAATGCATTGCTTGAGAGCTAGGCACATGGTCTGGCTGACTGTGAGAAATACAAATGAATCTATAAAGCGACCAGATACTTATTAATCAGATTCATATTACATTTTTACTTGTTCATTACTTTACTTCCTATAATAACCCTATATGTAGCTCTGTCAAGTAGTCTAAGGGAAGCCACCCTGTTTGCTGTCATTAACATATACTATCTACTTGCATTATACCAGTTTCATTTATAACTATTTTATGTATTCTTTGTACCATGCAACATAACATAAAAGTCTCATTGTATTAATGATATATATGAATAAAATGAAACCTTAGCAAAGATGTTACTCCAATTGTAAGTGGTAGAGTAGAATTATAGATCTAAACTGTTCTTCTACAGAGAATAAATTGTAGTTTGTTTAATTTTCTGACCTTCCAATTGAAAATGAAAGACATAGCTAAAGATATATTTCAAGTGAAGGTTATTAAAAGTGCTCACTGAGGGCACAGGTCGCTGGGGTATCCCTCTATATGAGGTATAAAATATGATGGGAGGTTATGTGTGATTTTTCACATAGTAAGTAACAGATATTTTAGTTAGATTGTATGAGCAAGGATCCCTCAGAAAGACATGTCCTGTGATTGAAGATATACAGGGGATTTCTGCCAGGTCTGCTGATTAATCCATCATGGAGGACATCCCACCTGGTAAATCAGTTGAGTCTGTCATGAATGGACCTGTGAAAACAGTGAGAAATTTGAAGAAGAAAATAATGAAATATAGGTTTGTGGTCTTAAGCCATTAGAATTCCTGTGCAATCTAGAATTTAATTGCACCTTAGGCAACTGAATCCAAGATTATGCTTGGCCTTTAGTAAGAAAGCAGGCATGGAGAATGGATATTTGGCGACCGACAGTGCCTGGCTGTTTCTGATATTACATCAGTATATTATATCCACTCAGAAAGCTAGATTCCTTTGAGGTGGTAACAGACAGAACATATGAGCACCAATCAACAAAGAAAATAAAAAAAAAAACCTTCCTTCTAAAATTAAAACATTGGAGTTCATACTGAAAATGTGATAACAGTCTTGGCTTGCACCTTTTACTTTCAACGACAAAGAAGGATAGTGACAATTCTCTTTATTCAAATCTACTAGTACCTCCGAATTTCTTAGAGAATGAAATCAGAACCAAAAATATATCTAGATTTTGTCACTCACTAGAAAACACTGTCCTTCAGACAACCAGACATTATATACTTTCTATTTTCATCTAAGTGAAAATAAAGTATTGAAAACCTATATCATCCCTCTCTTGTATCATCCCTCCTTCTCCTACACATACATCTGCATAAAATCACCTCTTCTATTTTTTGTGATCACATAGCACGTTAAACAAATAGAAAAACATCGGAATGAGAAACACATTGTAGTTCTATCACTATATGACAACTACGAAGATTTAGAATCACTGGTAGATATTACTTTATCTATATTTCAATACTCACCCTTTCTCCCTCTTTCACAGTGTTAGAAAAATCTAATCTGAGAATTTTATCACTTCATACAAAAAAAGTATATTTTGCGCAAAGATAAGAGCTTTCTTTTAAAATATTACCACAGTGACAGTTTGACTTCTGAAAAGCAGCAATTCCAGTCCTGTCATAGATTCATGCAGAGCTCACATTCTTTCTGTAAGTGAGGTTGTGTGTGTGTTTTTACTATTGAGGGTTATGAATTTTGAACATATATGCCCTCAAAAATTTACATTCTGAAATCCCATCCAAACCTATCTTTTAATGTGTTGGTAATTAGAGGTAAGAGATTTGGAAGATGACTAGAGAATAAAGACAAAGCCCCAAGCAATAGACGAAGGATCTAGTAAAGATATTTGGTTTCCAGGATAAGAATGCATGTTTTCCTATTGAGTGGGTCTTAAGACAAACTAGGGAGCTCTTGGTTACCATCATGACATGCTTGCTACTATTGCACCAGACACTTGTGTACCATGTCAGTTATTGTTGAGGTTAATTGGCATCAATAGCTAAGTAGGATGATCGTGTGCAAAAGACCTCGCCAACATGACAGCCTAAATAACTGACATACTAACACAGACTCTGAAGACCCCAGCAGGCTTCAATTCTACAGAAAGAATTGCAAACAATGAAAAATAACTTGAAGAGCACATGGATAGATTGTCATCTACCACATGGTCAATCCTCAAGACACACACAAACACAAGTAATATTATACAGACTGATCAAATTATGTTTATGTATTTGGGAGTATATGTGTATATTTGTATACATATATAATGATAATTTCTGAAAACTAACACCATAAATGAGAGCACACAGTGGTATGGGGGAGGCTTCAGAGATAAGAAAAAGAAAGGGGAAATGATGTAATTATTTTAATCTCAAAAATAAAATAAATACATTGGGGGGGGGCCCACAAAGCCTTAAGAAGTTTTCTTGTTGTCTCTGTTATGTGACAATCCAGCATCAAGAAGCCAAATATGAAATTGAAGTAGAGACTATTCCTCTAAATAGACATCCAATCTGTTTTGTCTTTATTCTAGGCTTGCAGCCATGAGACCTGTGATGCAAATTGCTCAGTCTAAGATGTTTTTATCATACCAGAGTGAATGGACTTTAGCATATGGATGTATATATATTTAGATATGTATGCATTCATGAAAAATATATAACCTAATTCTTTATCCGAATTGCAATCGGCTCATGTATATTTTAAACTGAGTCAAGCATCTTTTAACTCTTGGGTTTGCCATTTACTTCACCAACTTAGTGATGATGTCATTACCGTGTCCTGACCAAGTAACAGTGTCCTGATTGATGTTTTGCCTCTAATCATTCCCCATTGCCTAAGTGTCTAGCAGCATGGGCTTCAGAATATAAGCCTCAACAGTCCTATTTTCTCTGTAGTCCACCCACAGATATTCTGATTATATTTATAATGAAGCTTAGCCCTCTAGTCTACAACGGGAGTCCTATAGAAAGCATACAGCTGTCTTCCTCCTTTCTGCCATCCTTTGCTTGACTGTAGCTACATTGATGATTTTACTCAAATTCTGACTGTGTCAAGGCCTTGGCGATTACAAATCCTTCTGATTAAGTGGTGTGCCTTAGATACTATTGTGACTATTCACTTTATATTGCTGAAATCACCACTCAAATGTCATTGCTCAGGGAGGGCCCCTCAGGGAAAGTAGGTGGCAAATGTAATGCTACTCATTGACCCACAGGAAGACATGTCAATATTTTCTACATTTTCTGAATTTCAGTTCACAAAGGTAAATACTAAGAATTATTTGTGCCTAAAAACTACCTTCATATATATACAAATAGAAACTACCTTCATATATATACATATATATATATTCATATATATATATATATATATATATATATATATATATATATATACAAATAGTGGGGGAATGGGGAAAGGATGTGTGTTCTTGTTGATTTGTTGATATGAGTCTGAATTCTGAATGCATGTGTCTCTCTAAAATCAATATGCTGAAATTTATTTTAAATCTAACTTCCAATGTTTGAATAAGAAAAGGCTAGATCATCTCTGGCCAGTGACTAGAGTGCAAAGATAAAAAAATAAATGCCATAAAGAAATGAATGAGTTACTCTATCAAATACTTGGTTTCCGTCACTGACCATGATTTTCTTCTTGTTAAGCAGATATCAACACCAAACGCAGTTTGTATAATTTTAACATACATTAATTTTATCTAGAAAGTTTTAAATATTCTAAAAGCCGAACCATAGAAAGCATATGATACTGATAGATCCTGATAGCTTACTAGCACTTAGGTCCATTTTCTCTGTCACAGGTAGAGTACACAAAATAGACCAGAGGATATTCCTAATAATGATGGTAGACTTAGAACTCACTAGATTCACACAGATACATACATAAAGCAGGAATCCCAATGAGCAATATACATCCCAAAGATGAATATATAACCCTTTATAATGTCAGTATCATTCACATCCTAAACATATTTTAAACACTTATGGTGCAATCTCTGGGCTCTACATACATGCATACATATGCATACAACAAATACACATAGTAGTCTTCAAAAAGAGATATGTATATTTGTGCTGAGGATCTACTTCAGTGGATATCACTTAAGCCTAATATGTAAAAAAGTCTTGAAATCAATTTTCAGAAGAGACAGAGGGGGATGGAGGGAGGGACAGACACACAGACACACACAGACACACACACAGAGAGAGAGAGAGAGAGAGAGAGAGAGAGAGAGAGAGAGAGAGAGAGAGAGAGAGAGAGAGAGAGAGAGAGAGAGAGAGGGAGAGGGAGAAGGAGAGGGAGAGGCAGAGGGAGAGGGAGAGGGAGAGGGAGAGGCAGAGGGAGAGGGAGAGGGAGAGGGAGAGGGAGAGGGAGAGGGAGAGGGAGAGGGAGAGGGAGAGGGAGAGGGAGAGGGAGAGGGAGAGGGAGAGGGAGAATAGCCATTATCCAGCAAAAATTCATTAACATGATACTCCAAACATACACATTGTACACTGTAAAGGTATAAAATATGTTTAAAAATATAGGAATATTTAACTACACTCATATATCTACAGTATATAGAAACAAAATGAGATTAGGAAAAAGCCTAATGGCAAGGGAAGACTGGGGTTAGTGACACTTTGATAAACCGTGGAAAGCATCCTGTTTTCCAGACTTGCCATGTCAAGACTTGAATGGTCATTTTCTGCTCAACTTGTTATCCAACTCTTGACCTTTGTTGTCTTTACTTTCCTATTTCTAGATTCAACCCTCCCAAGTATAACAAGTATTAAATGTTCCCTAGGTTTCATTTATGACATAAAACTCACAATCTCTTCTAGCCACAGTTATGGAACCCCAGGGCTTTGAAAAATATTGGGAGTTTTATGGACAAAGTATTTCTGGACATGTTTTATTGGACTTTCTTTTCTTCTCATACTAAATATCTCTCTTCTTCTAAACATGACTGGCCCTTCCTTGACATTTGGACTTTTCTCTCCTAACTTCTTTCAGACATCACAAGCTACCACAGGCTTTCATCCAGGACATTTCATTTAGGATGTGCTATAAAACACACCCTAAAGATGGGAAGCATCAGTGAAAAAGAATTTTTACAGAAATGGGTTTTCTATTGTGGTCAACTTGGGCTAAAAACTTGTTGGAAAGTTCAGTAGAATGAGCTTTCAAGTCATTTATCCAAAGAAGAAGGAAGAACATTTTACTTAAGGATGTTAATGTTATTAACATAAGAAGGATTCCTTATGGATATTGGCTTTCTTGTCCTAAGCTTACTCTATTGTTACATTACTATGAAAGCATGCTTCAGTTGTAACTTTAGAGAATCCTTAGGCAGAATGCACATGATTAAACCTACATTGAGCAAGAAGCCATCAGTGATAGGCTCTACAGAGCTGATAGTCCTAGACAGACAATGGGATGAGAGAGGGGCTCAGAGTGTTACTGCATTAGGAAGGCTTTCTTCGCCTTCCCAAATGTGGCACTTTGAATGAGAAACTTCCCCAATAGGCTCATGGATTTTAATATTTGGTCCCCATTTGGTGGTGCTGTTGGTGAGGTTATGGAGTATTTAAGGCTATGGCCTTGCTGGAGGAAGTACCCCACTCTGGGCAGATTATGAGATTTTATAGCTATGCCTCACTCCTATTACTTATCTCTCTTTGCTTCCTGTCTATAGATGAAAAATGTGATCAGCGAGCTTTATTTTTCCCTACTGCTTCTTGCCTTATGTCTGCTGCCATGAAGAACCCTACCATCTGGAACCATAAACTGAAATAAAGTCTCACTTCCTCAAATTGTGATAAAATATCATAGATATTTACAGATATTTTATCACAGCAGCAGCAAAACAACCAGTACACAAACCTAAAATATTATCAGTCACCCAAGTGTTCTTATTGCAAATACCATCTTTATCATTCTATTAATTTCTTATTTAATTCTTCCCTTTCTGCTTTCTATTAGGAATAGCTAAGTCCTATTATGTTCAGACCTTGAGCATCTGACAA
The DNA here is from genome assembly GCF_011762505.2 of Arvicanthis niloticus. NCBI lineage: Eukaryota > Metazoa > Chordata > Mammalia > Rodentia > Muridae > Arvicanthis > Arvicanthis niloticus. Next base: position 45,847,983 of record NC_047670.1, read on the forward strand.
GTCATAGGCTACATAGTACTATTATCTATTCACAGAATTAGTGATCATGCCACACATCTGACCCAAAAATAATTCTGTTAATTTGAAAGGTGTCATCTAATCATGTCACTTTGCATGCAGCCTCTCATAATAAAGAACATTGGATTCAATAATATCTAAAACTAGAGGCAGATAGGTTCAGGGAAGCATGGGTACCCACTGAAAGATATCTTTGCACTTCCATGATTAAAGAAATAATGCCATATCTCTGCCCAGCAACATTAAGAGCTTATGCTATATCCTGATACATTGCATTTCAATGCCTTCAGAAACACTCCAATATATTGAAGCCTTCTTTTTTCCAATAACTTGTCATTCTCACACCCTTTTTTCACATAGGGTGTCAGTTGAGATTTATTTCTTCTTTACTGCAACTGTATGTGCTATGGAACTCTAGAGATATTTGAAGGATTGGATTAGTGTCATAAGAAGTAGGCAGTTTGAGACATTCCTTGTCTACATGACAAATTCTAGGCAAACTAGAGTTAGATAGTGAAACAATGCCAAAGGGAGGGGTAGGGATGGAAGAGGAGGATGAAGAAAGAAGGCACTTATATTACATTTTATTTATACATGCATGTTTTTCTTAGCATTTATTTTAGTTTCCTTTGTCAAAATGCTTAGGCTTAGAAATGTGTAGATATTTTTCTGCAGTTTCTAAAATATTTGCACATAAATAATAAGGCATTTTAGATTTGAGGTAAAATTCAAAGCACAAATTTTGTTTTATACACACCTAACATATAACTAGAAAATAATTTGATACAATATATTCAGTGCATTATAGTGTTTTATCTGTATACTGTTAGAAGTTCAGGTGTGGGACTTCTTCATTCCTGGTATCATGTCAATAGCAAAATAGTTCTAGATGTTGGAGGATTATAGATGCTAAGATACCAAAAGTAAGAGCCCTCATTAGAAGCTTTAAAATGTGCATTCCACAGTGTGAAGTTTGTCACATTATTTTATTTATTTCTTATTAGGGACAGTCAACCTGTGAAATGTATAAGAAAATTAATTAACCTCTATGTTTTTGCTTATGAAAAATATTGGATTGCTTTCTGTTTTTTACTTGATATTTTTTGGTTTCTATTTTCAAGTGTGTTATAAAACACAGACACACTCACACTGCGTTTCACACATACACACACATTTACACATATAAATAGAATGGTGGTTGATGTTAATGGTCTCTGTTTCTCTCCCTATGAATATATATATATATATGTAATATATATATATATATATATATATATATATATATATATATATATATACATTTATATAGTTTTAAATACTATATGTGTAAGAGCCAAAGCAAAATGTTTGCAGTTTCCTTTAAACCTCCTTCTTTTGCCTTCCCTTTTACAACCTCTGTACACTGAGTTGATTATTATCCTGAATTTCATCATATGAAATTAGGTTTTCTTTTCCTTGTACATCATATAAATGGAATCATAAATTTCTGGTTGTTGATGGCTGCCTTCTTTGTTCAATATTCAGTTTGCAGATTTACCCATGTTCATATTTGTAGCAATCACTGCTTTATGTTGTAGCTTGCTGCTATTTCGCTTTGTGAATAGATCACAATTTAGTCACCTATTCTATCCCCGATCCATTCTTTCCAGTTTGAGTCTATTATAAATAAGCTTTCTTTGGACATCTTTGTCCAAGTCTTGTAGCAGCATATGCATTCATTGCTCTTGGCTGTGTATCTAAGAATGTACTTGCTGTGCTAGAGGGCAGATATATATGCTCAGATTTAGCACTTTCTGCCTCTTCCCACAAGTGAAGCTAACACATTTCATCCCCTTTGGCAATGCTAGAGAGTCCCAGGGGCTCCAGGTCTTGAGAACAAGGTATTTGCATTCTATTTTTTGCTGTCATTCATCATGCATTCCATATGCTTTTCCTAGCAGGTGCTCACTAAATATTTGTGGAAGAGCTCATCAGACTCCCCCCTCTTTGTGAAAACTATTTAACCAAATAGAGAGCCAATTTTGACCACATCCAGAGGTTATTCAGAGTGCCATCCATAGGAGAACCTCCAAATTGTATTGTTTCATGTTGCAATGTAGAATGTTTCCCTGTTAAATAAATTATTATTATTATTCCAACAATGAATTATTTCCTGAACAATTAAAGTGATTAAATCAGTAAACACATACATGCCCTGTTCTTTCAGGAATTTACAGCATTTTGTAATACCCACTGCCAAAAACATATGTCCTGAGTCTTCATTAGTGAGCCCTATTTTTTAAATCCAATTAGACAAAAGCATCACAGAATGTAGGACTCTACATTTTCCCTAGGACTTCCACAGTCCAAATTCCCTTAGACCTCTGATGCCATGTGTGTGCAGGGAATAATGAAAAAAAAGTACATTAAAGTAAAAGAAAAATTGCTCATGTAATATGTTCTTAAACCACAGTCATATATCCATATATTAATGATATATTAACTGAATTATTATGCATATATGTATGTGTATATAAATTAAAGATAATGTTTACTCCAGTGTATTTTTGAAATTAGGTGAATATTTGAAAAACGAATCAAATACCAAGCCATTATGGGTGACAATGCAATAGAATCTGGAAACAGCATGTGCCATTATGAGAGACCTAAAAAACCTACCTTTCACAGTTGAATTCCCTCATCTCAGCATCTCAGTTTACCCTTTTGACTTAAAGAGAAGTAGCTCTGTAGGGCAAAGTATTCAACTGGGACACAGATACTCTGACAAAAAAGGACCATCAGTATGACAATTCGCTTTTCATAGTACATCTTCATTAATATTCTTAATTGCTTATTGGAGCTCTCAAATGGCTTTCAATGAAAGCCCTGACTGCTACACAGTTATATTACCTTTGTCTAATATTTAGAGCACAGATTAAATATGAGCAGGCAAACATAGAGGCGTGACTATTATGTACCAATTAGCTCAATAAAATAGCCTTGCCTTCATGAGACAAGTAACTGCAAAGTAAAATAAGTCTTTCCAGAGAAAGTGGTATTCGACTGCATTTTAAGTAGGAGCAACTGTTTATCTAAAGTGATATATGCAGAGACACACCTCATTCTGGTAATTTTATCAAGGAAATAAAGATGTGGAGATGAGTTGAGAGTGCCAGACTCAGAGGTTAGGAGAAAACATGAAGCTTAATGGGAACTCAATTAGGGTTTCACAGGGAAAGCCTTGAGGTTCTAAGACCCAGACTCCCACTCACTTGTGGGTGATTTATTTCCTAAAGAAAGCAAGGATCAGTTCCTAGCCTGCTTTTCAGATGGTGAAATATGAATTGAGTATTGTTGTTACTCATCAGTGTGTTCAGTGTGCCCCACCTGATTTGTGTGAGGACAGGATGGATGCGGTGTTTAGACAGTAAGGCTTTAATTCTCTGCACACAGTTAGCATGGGAGATTGCTCCCCCTGACATTATTATGAGCCATGAAGTTCTCAGATTTTACTGCTTCAAGTGAATCAAGCCATTTTCCAAAATGAATTATGGATCATAAACCCTTGGGGTGGCTATAGTGTTGCATTTTTTGTGAAATCCATATTCAGGCTGGACATTTATTGAGCACATAACTATTATGAAGTGTTAGCCACAAAGTAAGTCTGGCTCACGTTTGACTCAGCAGCATAGGAGTTTAACATGTTCCTGCCTGAGAGTTGGTTTCCTATCTGTTTTCAAGTTTGATCAACAGGGATGATTATTTTAACCACCACTCCAAGATGTATCAGAGCCCAGTACAAGATTCTTTGTATAATCTCTGGGCTGAAATCTTGCATCGAATTCAATTATATGAGATTTTAAGAGATATTTTTAAAATGTAGTTTTATTATTTATTATGTAGGGTGTGTGTGTGTGTGTGTGTGTGTGTGTGTGTGTGTGTGTGTGAATATGGGTCAGTATTTATGACCAGAAGAGGACGTCAAATCCCCTGAATCTGGAGTTATAGTTTAAGCTACCTCATCTTAGTGCTAGGAACAGAACTCAAGTCCTCTGAAAGGGCAGTATGTATTCTTAAATGCTTAGGCATCTCTTTAGCCACAATAAATGCCTAGGGTTTTTAAAGAAAAACACTCTGAGCTAAGTAAAATGATCATCTTATTTCTATGAAGACCCTTTCAGCTTCTTTCTGTTTTGCTTGCCTAGGAATCTAAAATAGAAACACAGAAAAAGGCAAAGAAAGATAGCCATACAGAGATTGGTAGGGGAATCAGACAGGCAGAGATTTAGGGAAGGGGGATATGGTGAGAAAGAAACCTGCTTTCTCTCTCTCTCTCTCTCTCTCTCTCTCTCTCTCTCTCTCTCTCTCTCTCTGTGTGTGTGTGTGTGTGTTTAGTAATAAGAGTTAAAGTGATGATATAAACAAAGACAAGGAGAAAAGGAAGGAGAAAGAGGAACCGAGAGTTGAAGATAAAAGTGACTGAGGCTTTTACAACGTGAGCAGACAAAGCAGTTCATGACTCCTAGCCTCTCCTTCCAATCTTTGCAAATGCCCCCCAAAATTTCAACCGTGTTCATATTCCTGGCTGCCTTGGCTCAGTGACTGGATTTAACTTATACCTTCCCACTCAACCCTACCCCATTCTCTTCAAAGACAAGGATTCAGTTTGTGACTTTTCTTTGGTCTTTCGGCATAGTGACTGGTAGTGATTATCAAGTACTAGAGGCTGCTGGAACAGGCAGAGCAGTGTAGGTAGAGTTCAGGATCTTCTGAGGAAAACCTGGATCAGAGAGGATGAAACCCAACAGGATAGAGTGAACTCTGAGATACTGAATGGATGAGAAGAACTCTGTCACAACATAGAGACGGACAGTGCACATCTTCTTGAGGGTGAGTCATAGATGGCTTCTGCCCAGAAGGATGGCTTGAGAAAGCAGGAACACAAAAAAGATAGAATAAAGGAAGGATGCTAAAAATAGTAACATACATGGAGAGAAAGTCAGCTCTAGGTAGGGCAGGACATTAAGTTATTACAAAACATTTCTTTTAAAATATATATTTAAATTATGTTTTAAGTGTGTATCTATCAGTTAGTAACTCTGTGCCTCCAATTGAGACACTGTCCATCTGCTAGAGGTGGAATCTTCCCTCTTCCCAGTGTTGGGCATTTTGTCTAAGGTTACCCCCATTGAGTCTTTAGAGTCTCTCATCTTCTCAGATGGGGGCCATGGTACCTTCTAGAGGGTTTCCTCACCTCTCAGCCTGCAGTGCTGCTTATCTTCATTTATTCTCTTGGCTTCTCTCGTGCTCTCCCATACCTGATCCTGTTTCCCTTTTACCCTCTCCATCTTCTCTCCCATCCAGATCCCTCCCTCCCTTTGTCTCCTGTGATTATTTCCTTCCCCCTTCTAAGTGGAACTGAAACATCCTCACTTAGGCCTTTCTGCTTCTTATACTTCTTAAAGTCTGTGGGTTGTATACTAGGTATTTTGTACTTTTTGGCTACTCTCCACTAATCAGAGAATGCATATCATGTATGTCCTTTTGGGTCTGAGTTACCTCACTCATAATGAAAATTTCTGACCCAGAACTATTCCTGTCTAAACTGCAGGCACAAAATGGAGAAGAGATTGAAGAAAAGGTTGTCCAATGACCAGCCCAACTTGTGATCCATCTCATGAGAGGGCACCAAGGCCTGATACTATTACTGATGCCATGATGTGCTTACAGATGAAAGCCTGGCTTGGCTGTCCACTGAGAGGTCCTACCAGCAGCTGACTGAGACAGAAGATACTTAACACCTAAACACTAAACTGAAGTCAGGTACCCCTATGGTTGAATTGGGGGAAGGATTGAAGATGCTGAAAAAGAGAGAGTGACCCCATAGGAAGATCAGCAGTCTCAAATTACCCAGAACCCAGGGAGTTCCCAGAGACTGAGCAACCAACCAGGAGCATACACAGGCCAGTCCAAGGCCCCTGGGGAACAAATATAACAGAGGTCTGCCTGGCCATGCATTAGTGGGAGAAGATATACTTAATCCTAGAGAGACTTGAGGTCCCAGGAAAGTGGAAGACCTTGTGGGAGGACACCCTCTAAAAGGCAAGGAGGAAGAGGAATGTGATGAGGAACTGTGGGAGGGTGGACAGAGAGGGGAGAGCAATGACTGGAATGTAAATAATTTTTTTTAAAAAAATGTAGCAAAAGAAGAAAAATGAAATTAGAATGTCCTTTTAAAAAGTGTGTGTGTCTGTGCATGGGTAGAAGCCTGTGATCACAGGAGCTTACAGAGTCTAGAAGAAGGCATGTAATACCCTGGATCTGGAGTTTCAGGCATTTGGGAAAGTCCTGTGTGTGTACTAGAAACTGAACTGGTGTTCTCTGTGGGAGTAGTATTGGTTCTTAATTGCTGATGCATTTCACCAACCCTGCCACTAAATTCACAAGTGTCAAATTCAGACAAGTAGAGCTGATCATAAAGAAGCTGAGACTTAACCTCCCAAATGAAACATTCTTCGCTGAATCCATCTGAGACCTTTGTTCTCCCAAACTGCATACATGTGTGCTATTTTAAAAACTAGGTTTAGGGTGTTTAGTTGTGTACATATATGTGGCCATGTATGTATATTACATGTTTCTCATATGTGTGTGCATGTATGTATAGGTATGTGCTTGTGTGTATGTATATTTGCATTGTGTATGTATGCGTAGTGTGTGTGAATTTCTTAAGAAGTAGGAGTAAATTCAAACTCATTTAAGTTCAGTTCAAGTCCACATGCCAGAAAATCCTCCCTGCTGTCACGTGACCTCTGGCTCAACCTATGCTTATTGACCAATGGTCCTTTTCCAAATCAACTATAAACTGTGACATAGCATGCTCCATATTATAACATTCATATTAATATTTCTAGTGCTTGTGTATGTGTGTGATTTTAATATTGAGAAAAAACAGTTATTCAAAAAATACCTAGTAAATAATATAGGTTATAACCAATGAGTTTTCCAAGTTCAGGTTTAGAATCATTTTCATCCTTGTGTCATGCTCTAAATCTCTCTACACTTCATCTAATAAAACCCCCTAACATTGCTTGATTACTGATGTATTTTAATGGCTCATTGTGCTATTTAATGCTGACTGCCCTGCCCTTGTGACCTTCATTGTTTGTGTCAATTTTGTACAAAGAAAAGAGCACAGGCTTTGAAGCCTTCCAACTAAATCCCAGATTCTAATTCCAGATGGCAAGGGGAGGGGCTGACTACTCTGCTTGTTCTCTCACATCTTCTAAACAAAAGAAGCTATACTCCAATTCCACCACCAACAAACACACAAGCAAAATCAGATATTTTCAGTTTGTTGTGCATTTAAATTAAATATTTTTTAAAGTCTAGTGTCTGACACCCCAGTGTTTAATAAAGTTTTATCTTAAAAATTGTCCAATCAATATTCAAGAATATTTAGATAGCACCAAGTAGCCTTGGTTAGATAAAAAGAAGGTGAAATTGAGTGAGAAGGTAAGCAGATCTGAATATGGGAAGAGGGAGGGAGGAAGGAAAATAGGGTTAAAATAGGCTGTACAAACTTCTCAAAACGTTAATAAAATATGTATGTATATATATTTATATGCGTTAAGTCTCAATATTATATTTTAATTGTTGCAAAGGAAAATTTGAGTCAATCTTTCCAAGTGTGTTTACTCAGCATGCAGAATTAAGTGTGCTCTTTAGAAGTGCAGGGCTTGGAATTAGTAGATACCTACCCAAATCCGTGCACTAGCGGTGACAATTTTGTTTGAAAACACTGAAACTTTTCTCAACATTATGTCTAATGTGATAGTATTAAGGAATGTCTACAAAGTCAAAGTAGACATTTGTTCAGGGTCAGAGTTTTGATTACCTTGTGGTCCTTTGAGCTAGATCAATTTCTATGCCTTGCCGACTTTTAGACTGCTAGCACTGTGGATGGATTGTTGAAATTGTAAATTATATTTTCTAGAAAAGTAAAACAAGGCATGGTGGTATATACCTTTAATCTCAAATTTTGGCAAGAATTGGAAGGCAGATCTCCGTCAGTTCAGGGACAGTCTAGTCTACATAGTGAATTCCAAGACAGCCAGAACTATGACATGAGACCCTGTCTGACTCCCCAGTATAGCTGTACCTGTGATGCCCAAAGTGATATTTTGATACTCGTAAAGACTACTCAATAATAATTGTGATCTTCCTAATCAATCTGTTCCTTCCTTCATAGTTCTGTTGTGTTAGTATGATGAGAAAATTTACTGTGTAATGTTCAAATTTCAAATATAATTAAGCAAAGTCAAGATTCACTGCAGCTTTCAGAATGTATCTGTCCTGCAAAACTGAGGCAATATTCTTTGATCAGTTTCTCAATTATTCTCATCTTGTAAAAGCAAACATTCCACTTTACAGCATTGAACACTCTAAATTCTTTTATTTCTCTGGAAGTAAATGGTGGGATTTTATGCTTTTTATTTCTGAAGCATTACACATACAGTGTTTTATTTGAACATTTACATCCACTGGGTGCTTGCACTCATCTTAAATGCATTCTCTAGGTTGTGACTATTCTGAATATTGCCTCAGTAAAAATATCCCTTTGAGAGATTAACTATATTTCCTTTGGACTCGTTGTAACTTGGAAATGAAGTGCCCTGCCCCCTTTACATATTGGAGATTTCCTCTGGAGCTGATAGATCCAATTATTGAGAACTGATTGTATCGTGGGATTTCTGACACAATCTACATAAGTTTATAGCAGAGTGATATTAATGAGATGGAGGGCCTATTTGGAGGAAGTAGTTATTTTTATTGGGTGTCTAGAAAGATCCACCTTTTCCCTCATTTTATCCTTTTCTCTCTTTGCCTTTTGGCTGCGATGATGTGACTATCCTGTTTTTCCACATCCTCTTCCAGAATAATAGGCTGTACCACTAAATCTAGAAAAATTAAATCAACAAACTTTGAAATTAAGCCATAAAAACTATAGTCCAACATAAATCTTTGGTCCATTTTATCTTCTCCCATCTCAGGTATTTGTCACAGCAATGGAAATCTAAGCCAACATACTGAGAAGTAGAACTTCTGGATTCTATGTCAGCCCTGTATTAAGTTTCAGGAGAAACCTGCATGCAGCATTCTATAATAAATGTACTGCCACTTCCACACTCAACATACTGTGTTCTTCTTTCTCTATATTCTCAGCAATACTTACTGAGTTTTGGCCATCAGCATCCTAAAGTCTTGTTATGTTTTTTATGCATACTGCACCTCCTTGAGGCAGGTGTTAAACTATAACATTGTAAACAAGAACATGAAAAAAGGAGTCCCAATAGGAGGAACTTAATTTTATTTGTGATTATTACAAATGTCTATGTATCTGTGTGGTTGTATGATACATGTGTGCATATGTGCATGTCCCTGAGATGTAAAGACAAGTGAAAACTATGTGGAGCTGATTTTATTGCTTTATGTGGATACTAGGGATTGAATTTAAGTCTCCAGCCTTGCTTGGCAAACACTGTTACTTGATGAGTCCTTTGGCAGCCTAGAAGAAGTTATTTAGATAGTGATAGCTTCATCCTTATGCAATGGTTATCATCTCTTTAGGTAGACTCTAAGCCTGGGAGATTGATCTTCCTGTTTCATTTATGCCTTTTACCAATGCCCCCTTAACCTAGGAGCTAAGAAAGCTGGAAGCACTTTGTTAGTTGTAGTAACCAGATTCCCTGACCTTTCTAGTTTGCATTACTATAAATATAGATTTCTTTTTTCCATAGGTTATCTGAGGATATCTTGTTAGAGTAACATATACTGGACTAAAACACAGATGTATAGTTGCAAATCATTACAGTTTTGTTTTGTATTTTCTTGATGATAATTTATATTAAATATTTTTTATCATGTCTGTTGGCCAATTTTCTGTTTTCTGAGAAATAATCTAGTCAGATTTTCTTCTACATAGTTTTAACTGAGTTACTTGTTTTCCTGAAATAGTTATGTAAAGTTGTATATATTTTTTATAATCATACTTAATTTGATATATAGCTTGTAACTCTTTTTCAAAATGGACATGCCTTTTGTTTTCTACATAGAAATATTAGGGAATATGAGGAAAGCCTAGAATGATTCCCAGGGTCCTCCCTTGGCCATGGATTCCCTATATCTACTAAATACAATGTACCAGAGTATGTTACATATCTTTTAAAATTTACAGTTCATAGTTTCTTGGTTAAGTGACAAATATACAGAGTTAAAAATGAAGTTTTACCTCCTCTAGTTTCTACCTGCCTTCAGGAGTAAATTTGCTATAAAGTGTAAAAGACAGTATCAGTGTTTACTCTCAATCGTGCTTACCCTGTCCAATCTCATTTGTGAATGAATGGGGACATATAATTATGAAAGGACTCCCAACTCAAATATATTGTTCACAAAATATATCAGAGAAAGAAGACAACTTTGCAAAATAAAGGATAAGCTTTGATTGGACTAGAATGTAACTCCCCACAAACCTGAAAAACATAGGGGCACTTCTCCATACAGGTAAGCAGTCTGTCACATATATATGTGACAGGTAAGCAGTCTGTCACATATATATATGTGACACACACACACACACACACACACATATATATATATACATATATACACACATATATATTGCAAAGGCAACCAATAATGGTATAGTATCTCTGTCTCTCGTGTTCATATTCAGATTAGATTTACTAGGCAATGGGAGAGGGTGCTTGTATAATTTAAGTGATTTTATGCAAAAAAATAATTGCCTCAACACTTGACAGAATTTTGTTTTCGTGACTTTACCAGTTCCTAAATTTACACTCCTGCATCTCAAAGTAACTGGGACATCCAGTCTCATTGTCTTTCAAAAAGTCTCATCTTGGTCTTTTGAAAGACAGCACTGAGCTACAAAGCTAACAGGAGCCTTGCTTTCTTCTGGAAAAGATTTATGTATATATTATGGATGAACAGAGTAATAAACAGTAATTATAACCACATATTTTATAAATGAATATTCTAAGGAAAGGAAAAGGGAGGGAGTTTCTTCTTTTCTTTATGACAGAATTAAAATAGTTTTCCTTGGTCTTCGCACTGACCAGGTATTACTTGATTCTATTTTTTTTTGTCCAGTTACTACTTTAATTTTACCTTTATATAGTGAATACATTGATTTTAGACATTATATTTAAATAACATAAAAACTAATTTTTCTAATACTATACACTAAGTATTACTGGTAATCTTCCCTAGTGATAGATTGGCTTGCCATGTCTTTGGTTTTGTATTATGCCTCATCTATCTATCTATCTATCTATCTATCTATCTATCTATCATCTATCTATCTATCTTTTTATTTATCACTCAGATAACGATCATTTTAATTTTACTCCAGTTTGTCTCTGTTATGTTTCTCTGGTTACCTTCTACTATCCAAATGAAGGTTCAAATGGTTAAGCTAGTTTAACAATGGCCAAAGTCACTGTGAATCTACCATATGGAAGGATTTAAAGACATGAATCTAAACATGAAAGGAGCTATAATAAGTTATAATAAAGGACTATGATGTATATATTCTGAATCCAAGGTGAAATCAAGACATGCTAAATGGTTCTGACAGAAAGGAAGAGGAGATTAGAAGAGTGGAACCTTGAATTTGGAGAGACAGAATCAAGAAAGCAGGCAGTAATACTACATGAGCATGGCCTAGCATGTATTAAAGTCTGAGTAAAGTGGGTAGCAAGACCACACACTGTACTATAGATCAACAAACAACTCATCCTCAGAGGCCAAGCAATGGGAAAATTGTTAATAAGCTACCAAGATCCTTGTATTCTTAACAAAAACTGCTAAAGTGTTTATGAAAAGTACTCATATCATCAGAAGTTGAAAACATGTCTTTAGCATTGAAATGGTTTAGTACATGGACCACTGACTACAATAGAACAGCTAGTGGATGAAATAATTCAAAACTTCCATTTTTTTTTTTTTCAGGAGAGAATTGTCAATATCGTGAATAAGGCTAGCATGTCTTTCCTAAAGTACCAATTCAGAGACCAGGTTTTCCTTTCAAATGCTAAGAGGAATATTAACTATATTTGCTGGTTATGGATTACTAGTACATACTGCACTCTGGGAAAATGCTTTGGCAATGGAGTGAATATAGGACATGTATTTAATGATGGGTGCTTATCCGGATGTAGGTAAAATGACTGAATGGATGAGAGAACCAACACAGGACAATTAAATCCTTTCAGTCCCTCTAAGAGTGAGCTTAGCCTTTCACACAGAAGTGCTTTGCCAATGTGACAGACAGGGGAGCTGGAGGGACTTTGATTCCATCTTCTGTTCAGCACAGCATCTTGACTCAGGATTTAACTGTTCCACCTGGGGCCAGGAAAAAGCTTTCTCCCGGTTAATTACCACATGGTAACTCTGAAGCGGGCTCCTCTGAAGAGCCCTCCTTCCACTGCTGAGTGTAGTCATTACCCCCGATATCACCATAATCATAGCCTCCCTCCCTGGCCTTCTGCCTTTAAGCATGGATTTAGAATCTCAATTGCTTTGGATAAAATTTAATGTGGCACAGAATGCCACGGGAGAAAAATGACACTATAAAATGCACTCTAGGTCGTGAGACATTTTAGTTCTGGGCAGTATTTTGTTGGAGACAGCTCATTAATGACTTGCTTCACCTCCGCTCTTGTTCTGCTGAGAGTAACCCTATAGAAAAACTTGGGCATGGTATGTACAGATCATCGTTGAGATCTGCCCAAAAGTAGTTGTCTTAGACCAACACATTTACTGCACAGTCACTGAGTATACAAATATGTTCTGGGCTGAATGCTCAGGCAAATTCATAACAAAATAGAGGTGTTTACATTGCATATTTTAGCTTTGTATATACACTGAAGATTTTAGTAAGAAATCAGTAATAATAACAAAACAAAGAGCACCATGTTGTTCACCGAATGATTGCTCTCTACTTAGCACTGTGCTGAGAGCTTCACACACCAGAGGCAAGTGTTTCACCCTAGTTCCACAGTGTTGGGTAGTTATCTTATTTTTCCCTGCCAGTTCCTTGCATTAAACTTAGGATCTTGTTTATGCTTGAGAAATGCTCTACTAACGAAATATTTTAAGCCATACAAGATTAGTGTCCAACTTAACTTTCTATTGTTGTGATAAACCATGTCCAAAGCAAATTGCAGAGGAAAGGTTATTTTGGATTACATATGTAGTGTATCATGAAGGTTAGTTGGAGCTGGAACTTAAGGCAAGACCTTGGAGGCAAGAACTGATGCAGAGCTGAAGAAAGAGTGCCACTTACCTAATTGTTTCTTATGGCTTGTTCACTTTACTTTCTTACACCACCCAGGACCATTTATCCAGGAGTAGCTGCATCCATAGTGGGTTGGGCTTTTCCACACCAATTATTAACTAAGAACATACTTCATACATTTGTCTAAGGCTCAGTTGGATAGAAGAATTGTCTCAATTGATGTCTCTTCCCAGCCTGTGTCTAGCTGACAGAAAAAAAAAATCAAAGAAAAGAAAACAAAAGAAATGAAAAACAGACCAATTGACTCATATCTTGTATTCTCAGATCTCTGCCTTAAAATCTTTGCCTTCTTCATGTTCAGGACTGGCAACATGAGTCTTGATTTTTATTAAAGATATGATAGTGGCATGGGCTAGAAGAATCTATGAATGTGATTCTTTCCCTAAGAGAGATGTCATTCAGCTTTGGATTACTGTGTCTTAAAGTAACTATCAAAGGAGCCGACACACTCATTCTGCCTCAGTCTTGGTTGTGCTTCCTCTGCCTGCCTTAGGTTTCATCACAATCTCAGTTGTCCTCAGCTTCATTTCTGAGCACAGCCTTATTTGTATTCTCAGATCCCTGCCCTAAGTTACATTTTCTAGCAGAGACTTGGATGGCTTAACTATCATCACAGATGTTCCTTTTCCTTATGCAAGAATGTTTAAAAAGGGACAAAAAAAAAGATTTTGTAAAATTCTCAATTGCATACCCTATGTGTTAATTTGCACAAAATGTATTCTTTTAGTATGATATTTCTACCTTTTTTTCTTTATTTTTCCATATTTTTTCTTGTTTGCTATGTGAAATATTTGTGTATCATGCTACCAATAAGGTCAGTTTAATAATAGAATCATGTTATTATTCTTGTATATTTTAATGGGCCAGAAATTGAGATGTAGATCAAAGTGAAATATGCTCTTTTGATGATGGCTGTGGTCTCACTTGGAAAGACTCTAGATCTGTTTGTGTTTTGAGGAAGAGGAGGTAGGAAAATATCAGGTGGGAATAGAATCTTTTAGAGATGTTTTCATTCATATCTACTTCCAGTTGTTTCCAGTTGGGTTTTTAGGCTTTAGTTGAACTGCCAACTGGATTCTGAATTGGATCTCTCAAAGTAGGAAATCTGAGCTTCCAATATCTTAGAACATTTATATAATAGGAAGTAGCATCCAAAAAGACCCAATATGGACTTCATTGCCTTTTAGTAACAACTATGTTAATTAATATAGTCATGCCAAGCTTAGTCAGCATACACTTATGTTCAAACTAAAAGTACCTACATCACATCTTTTCACAGTCAGAGATGCCTACTATCATCAGGGGATCATCACATGGCATTAGAGATAACTCACAACACTGTATTTGGAAAACACAGTGTATTCATCTTAATCTCTACTTTTTGCAGCTTTCTCCATTTTAGGTGCTCAAAACAACACAGGTAAGCAAACAGAGAACTCCATGCTTAAAGCACCTTCCAGGCAATATGGCAGGAGTCCAGACCGCATGAACTCATGTGAACCCAGGTAGATATGACAGTCTATTTCTGATTCTAGCATTCAGAAGGCAGAAACAATAGATTTTAGGACCAAGCTGGCTAAATAGACTACTCAAATAGATGAATTTAACATTTAATTGATAGGCCATTGCTGTAATGAATAAGGTAGGGGAGTAATTCAGGAGGATTCAATGTTAATAACCTCTGGCTTCAACATACACATGGAAACACATGTATATAGACGGCACACAATATTTCCCTATACAAATACAAACATACATACATATATTTGGGGTGTCTGGGAGAACAATACAGTATAGTATCTTCTGGACATCAGAACTTTGAAGTAGATCTTTCTGGGCTAAAATTAAGGTGTCAAGAAAACACCCTTCTTCTGAAGACAAGGAATGAACATGCATTTTTCAATTATGGGAATATGGCCCTGCACTAATTTGGGCTCTGTTTCTGTTTTCAAGTCTCCTCTGAATCTCACATTATTGCCTTCATTTTACATGGAGACTTTGTAAGTTCAGTACCTCCTTATGCACAATAATTTTTTTGTAAAGATTCTTTATTGCATATACAAAGCCATCTTCTCAGTTTAAGTTTTTTTGTTTGTTTGTTATTTAATGATTTCTTAGGGTTTAACTGGTTCTAAGACAGGGTCAAAACATTCCCCAAAACCTGGATTTTTTTCATACTAAGAGTGGCAGGTATTTGGCTGCTTCCTCAACTTGTTGTGGTGCCAACAGACCACAGCAAACAGGCTCCCCAAGAGTAGTACCCGGACATACATAGCAACTGACTATAGATCTCCATCTCAGGTAGGAGACATAAGTGTAAAAATACATCTGGCCACTCTTTGCAATATGTATGTGGTACAGGAAAAAAAATGTCAGTCCTTTCTGTAGTCAACAGAAATAAGTTCCCAAGTTTTCAATTTCACTCTTTGGCTGAAGCAAGTCAGAGCTAGCAAGTCTAGCTTCCTAGTTTACTAACCATTACTTTCACCAAGACAAAGAAAACACATAAAATGTCACATAATTTACTATTCAAAATTAGAGGAGTTTGCCACACAGAATAGATCTCCACGGTTCAAACACGCAAGAGAGATGCATAAGCAATGGCTAGGTGAGAAGAAATTAGGGGCAGAGTGTTACTAGGAAAAAAAGAAACATTATTTTTTTAGATAAAGTAGAGGATAAAGAAATGAATGTTCATGAATGTAGCAGCCTCAGAGACTACTTCAATGTGTTAAAGGGCTCAGGGGGATTGACTTGTCAGTGCTGGTATGACAAATCTCAAAGCTTGAGGAACAGTACCATCAGCTGAGTTGCTCTGAGTATTTTTCAATATTTAAACACAAATCAAAACTTATCCTCAACTCACTGGGATGAAGGAGGGCACATTCTTGAGATTTTTTAGTTCTTTTTTTTTAATTAAGTATTTTTATGATTACATCCAAATGTTGTTCACCCTCCAATTCCCTTCTCACCCTACTTCTTTTTGCTTTTGTGAGGATGCTCCCCACCTCTCCCAGCAAGTCTCTACAGAATTAGGCATATCATCTCCCACTATCACATATATATTCGAGGGAGAGTACACGGACCCACCTGTGTATGTTCTTTTGAAAGATGTTCAGTGTCATTCTTCACAATTAGAGTCAGACATGCATGTCACCAAAGCTCCAAAAAGTACCTCTTTCCTAGTTTTGATGAAAGTAGCTCATTCTTCCTTCCTTCTTACCAACATAAAAAGTGTTTTGATGATTACTGATGATTTCATTATCCTCAAACTTTTAAGACAACATCAGTGAAAGGATGAGTAGGAATTTTAGAGTCACAGAGAAGTTATATTTGAACTAAGTATGAAAATAAATGAATGTTGCAAAGGAAAAGGGAGAAAGCAATCCCAAAATTAACAACTAGGAGTTGGCAGTTCAGTGCACTTGGATGTTCTTTTCTCAGTCAACAATACTATACTTTGACTCTACTTTGACCAAGAGACATTGAGGAGTATTGGAAGGAAATGTGAATAAAAATTTCTAATAAAATTTGCAAATACAACTTAAGACAAATTATTATTTCTATGAGTTGGTTTTCTCTTGTTATTAATTTAGCTACTGATGACCAAAGCATCATTTAATATCATTAATATCATTAATGTCATTTAATATCATTAAGATGTAAGAGTCTTAGATTGTGTATAATTCCAATAGTAGTGTTAATAAATCCTATCATTAATACTACTACTGTCTATCGTTATCCTTCTCTGTTTTGTAAGAGACACATTACTAATGTACTGGTACCCTTCATTATGGTGTCACTCATGTTCTTCTGGACACATATTTTCATTCTACCTCTGGTGGACAGTCAATTCTGAAAATTCATCCTGCTCCTGTACTCCCATTTCATTTCTCATAACCTGTTAAGTTTCCAAAATTTTATTCCACATATTACCTGATATCCTCTTATGTCTTACACAATCATACTGATTAGAGAAGTTATCTCTCCAAACTTTCACTTTAATCCAACTGATCCATTTATTCCCATGTTTCTAGGAGACGTTGGACCTGATTTTCAAAGGTATGTGAAAAAATGGAAGCTCTTCTTCAGCCAGTGTGTATAGTCTTCCGACTCATAATGTAGTTTCTCCCATGGATATAGTGATTAATGAATATAATCAGACTGAGATGGCTAGGAATATCTTCTGAGATTTTCAGAATAGAACTTAATAAACTCATCCCTTTGACTCCCACAATATAGTGCTATAGAAGCTAGGGAAAATGATGATAATTCTTTGAATAAAATAGGCCTGCCCTGGGCTGGAGAGACAAGCCTGAAGTTGATGTAGACTCTGCATCTGGTTGCATCTGAAGTCACACTCGTGTTTACTCTTTAATATGAACCATGCATACAACAAACTGACAAGCAGAGCTCTCCATGTCAATCATTTGTTTCCCTCACCACCTGGAAGGCAGTACAGTTGGAGACAATACTTATTTATATCTGTGCCTCAAGAGTTGACATAGCATCATCTTAGGAGTCCAATAAATACTTGTCAAACAGGAGAATAGAGACCAATCTTGTTTCTCAGAAATATAGCTTTAGAATACTCTATAGTATTTCCAAGTGACTGGCAGGTTGTAAATGTGGTAAGAGAGATTTATTCTTTCACTCTAAAAATAATTTTTCCAGTTTCACTCTACTGTTCCATTTAGAATCTTACACACACACACACACACACACACACACACACACACACACACACACTCAGAATGCTTCCTCTATCTGCTACTTCTTTCTTGGTCCCTTGGGAAAACTTTCTGTTAAGCTCTATTCAAATATCAAGAACCTTTTGCCAAGTACTTTTAGACATGTGAGGCATTTCTTTCTTTCACCTACAAGAGAAGATTGCACTTTGTTTATTCAATTCTGTAAGAATTATTTATTTTCAAATACATCTGTGACATCCTCAGTTTTTCATCAAAGGGATACCTATTTCATTTATCTTTATGGTCTCACATTCTTAAATAGTGATGGGCACACAGTTAATACTCAACAAATAGCTGGAAAGCAATCATTGTAGAAATAGTTTTGCTCATCAAAATTGAATATAGTACACAATGCATATTATTTTATTAGTTTTGTAGGTGAAATATGAAAAGGAAGAAGACTTTTTATTATTATACTAGTGGGTCCTTAAATCTTAGCACAGTTCTTGGTTTAAAAAAAATAGGCAAGTTTACAGATAAACACACATAAATATGCCACACTAATTTAAATATATTAAATTGTAATGTCTCATCTCATGAAATGATTTTACCATCTACCTCACTGGCCTGATTCCAACTTGGAATCCTCATAGGTTAGAAGACAATATCTTTTTACTCTGTGTTTCACACCTTCCAAGTGAATATTTTCGATGAGTTAGTGCAGCAATGGGGACTTTGTATGAATAATACAAATGATACAAGTAACAGGGACTTTCAGAATTTCTGTTGTAATCCTCAACACCATTCTGTGAAATATACCTGAGAACAATGAGTATAGCCCAAGTGTAGACCACTTGCCTAGAATGCACAAGTATGTAGGTTAGATTGTTAGATTCCTGGATGGATGGATAGATTGTTAGATAGATAGATAGATAGATAGATAGATAGATAGATAGATTGTTAGATAGATAGATTGATAGACAGACAGATAGATCTTGTTTATTCATGTCAAGAAAACACAGATTTGAAATGTAGACCCTAATTTAAATTTTTTTAAATGAATGAAAGTCAATTTAACTATTTGTGACCACATAGAAGGTCTCAGACCCCGTGTACTAAAATAGATCAGAGCTGTAAACATGGGGATGGGTTAAACGAGGTCTATGTTTACTGAGCAAAGCTTTTGTGAGAGTCATGCAAAGTAATGACCTACTTTAATTAGCTCTGCCAATTTCTGTCAATACACTACAGCAAGGGTTTAAAGTAGCTACTTAAATACTAATTATTCTGAAATAGAAAACAAACAAGAGGACAAGGCAAATGTCCAGTTTAAATTACCATAGTAGAAAGAAGCATTTGTCAAGTAAGATAGTGAAGTAGATGGCTACTTGGGCAAAATAAGGCTACCATGCTAACAGGCTAAAATGTATATATGTTACTGTTGCACTGATTTCTCTTGATTGTTCTAAATATTCTGTATGTGCCTCTTCCTCTCATATCTGAGATTCCTCTCATATCTTATGTCTGAGACTGTAGTGCATTGATCGTCTTTAATTATGCTGTCATAATGGCGTTGACTGTTTTTCTTGGTGTGAGATCCTTAAAGCATTATGTATAATAAAATGAAAATGAAAAATAAACAGGTTACATGGAGGCAGATGTTCACAGGTCTCCACCAGTCAAAGACAGTTTATATATCTAGGTTGGGTATTGGGTTACACTTCTGATTGAGCACTACCAAACTTACAAAGCTTTTGATTAACATTTAAAAAAATGTATAAAAGCAAAAAGGAAAAGGGGACATGGGATAGGGGTTTTCTAGGGAAGGAAATTGAGGAAAGGGGATGGCATCTGAAATGTAAATAAAATACCCAATTAAAAAATAAATAAACAAGTTAATTTGAGAGGAAATATAGTAGCCCATAAAAATACAAATAGAACAATTTAAAAATGCAGAAATAAATAAAAACTGAAATCAATGTAAAAAAATAATGAAAATTGAAAGATGAACTTGGGGTGAGATAGAAATCTTCCATTGCTGCTGTCTGCTGAACTTGAAATCCATAAACACCCTAAAGACTGTGAGGATCAAGCTAGACTGCCTTTTCTTTCAAGGTAGCAAAGCAAGTATTGTGGTGGGGTGGGGATTTCCAGAGCTCTGCTGCAGCTGGTTGATATCACCATCAGCAATGCAGCTACACAAGTTAGAACCAGATGCAAGTTGAGCCATTTGTTTCTCACCAAATAGTTTCAAGCAGAAGATTATTATTGTATTTTTTTAAATTCTGCACTTCAGAAGTGTGGTAAATGCTAGCAGTCCTGTATATTCTTCCCTCGGGCTGATACTCCATGCTTATCTTGAGAGTTGAGTTCTCGTCAGTTGCCACTCACTGCAGTAGAGTGAGGGTTATAGAAACTCAGAATTCTAGTTCTCTTTATCTTGGTACCTTAAAAGCTGGGCCTTTATGAAACCAAATGTTACTCAAATCCACGAAGGCCTGGTTTGCTGAACTGTTGATACCAGTGGCAATACCCTCTATTTCACCTTCTGCTCCTAGTCCATGGAAAGTCTTAGTTAGTCTGAATATATATTTCCTGGAGAAAGAACTATCTCCTATGAATAATATTTGACTAGGCAACATATCAAGGGATTCTGTGATATGCTTATGCTGAGTATTCTGACCCCTAAAGCATCATGGTCTTAGACAACAAGCAACTGCCCAAACTCTCTTGAGACTGTAGCACTCTTAGCAGTTTTCACAGAGATGCAATGAGCTCCTCATCTTAGGCTAATTCAATATCCAGACTATGTGACACTGATTTCAAGTCTGAAGGCAGCAGCCTTCTGGGCAGTACTGGAACTCTCCTTAAGTTTTCCTCCTCAGAAGAATGATTCTTGCTCTCCAGGAAAAGATGTCAAACACCAACAGCTTGAATATTTCATTTCTTTTGCTTTGTAATTCACCCAAATCTCTGCATTTTATAAAGTTCAGTTTCCAGCATTTAGCCACATTCACCTCCACACACACTGTACCTGTATTGTTTTTCTTTATACCTCATGGAAGAGCAGATTGAAGCTGTGTGACTCGATTCCACAATTTCATTATTTCTCTCTGTGTTCTTTAAGCTTATTTTTTTTTTCCAAGCGAAGTCCGTGAGAAAAAAAAAAAAAAATGATGCATCCATGAGAATATCCTGCTACCTAATTCAACTGTTCTTATGAGGTCCTGGTGAGTTAGTTTCCACCTGACAGGAAACCATGGTGAGCTTTAGTATAAAGTAGAACCAGTCTAAGGAAGTGTGTTCCACCTAGGATAACTGAGGGCAAACAGTACTAAAATTCACACCATGTGTTCAGACTGATCGTAAATGATTAAACACTTCCATTGTAATTTTTCCCCACATGTCAGACTATCACCGGATGATGATGTCACTAAACGGGATGGACAACCTAAATAATTTCCCCTCCTTGTTTTCCTTTTCCTATTCTGAACCTTAATACAGCGTTTGGAATGTGCTCATATGAAATTTAGTAATGTTACTGAGGTAAAGAAAATGAGTAAAGAAAATAAATAAATAAAATTCTGTGCCTTTTTTCTTGATCTGGTAATAGGGAAAAGTACATGCATCTATTAGTTATCAAATATAAGTTATATGGTTTTGATGATTCCACCTGCAAAATAAATGTTTTGACTTTTTTGACCTAAAATTCTAATTTCACAGCATAAAAGTGAACAATATCATCTAGACTCATAGTTATTTTTTGTCTTTACCTGAAATCATACTAAGTCTCACTTAGAAACTACCAAGATAAGTGAAAAATGGAAAAAAAAAAAAAAAACTGAAAGCAGGCTTTTATTTTTGTGATTCCAGTAAAGAGCTCTTTGCATTCATTTTATGCTGCATGGCAGCACTGTAGAGCCAGAGCTGTTAGGTGCTAAGCTGCCTGAGCCTTGTTCTCTAAGTTGTGAATGGTTGCACTGAGAGAAAAGGCACAGAAGAACCAATTCAGAGCAGTGCAGCAAGCTTAGCTGAGTCTGCTGTTAGGGAAAACGAATTCAAACACTAATTTTAGCCAAGGAAACTGTAGAAAGCAGATTGAGTGGTTGGAGCCATCCAGCATGGGTGGAATTTTAAGATCGAAGACAAAAATGGTGATAATTGGAAACTGGGAACAGAGAGTGAAAAGAAAGTTAAGGAAAAAAACATGTCAATGCATTTGTTACATTTTCTAAAACATGAGAGGAAGGGAAGACATTTGTAGAAAGTAGCACAACAAATGAATTTTCTTCCTAAAGAAGAAAGAAAGAAGAAGCAACAGGAGTGGAAAAGAGGGAATGCTGCATGAAGTCTCCCTCAGCATGTCTTTACATGGACTCCTTGGATACTGCTTCTCTGTGCATGCATGGTAACATATTCAAGTGCTGGGCTCAAGTGTTTTGATTATATATGAAGTGTGTCTGTTGGTCAATGCAGTGTAGCTGGTTCTTTGCTCTTCCAGTATCCACCTAAACCTTAGCATGGTATCTGTTGTCTACAATTTTATTTTGCCATGTTAACCTTGATTTTCTTTCCTCTCTCCATTTTTATGAGCTAAAGGCCTCCCCTCCTCTTCACTATATTACGAATAATCTTGTAACAGATCTTTATTTTTGAGTATTGAGGATAACCTCAGAATTCTCCAAGCATTTTACACTATAAAACTTAGGATAATTTTTATCCTTTTTTTATTTGTCCCACCTGATAACCAAGGGTAATTCTTGTTTTAGTGGATGTCTTCCAAAATCTATCATAAATGCAGACTCACGCATCTGTAACATGGTTGAAACTTCTACACTGTGGTCTTAGAGACACTCTGTTGCCATTTGACATCTATACTCTGTGCCGCACCTAATTTCCACAGCATTTATTGCATGGTATTTTATTTGTGTTAACAATTTTCCCGCATTCTCTGTGAGCATCTTCTTTGTATATGGGATTATTATCATGAAGAACTTGTATCATACACAAGCTATAAAATCCCACACACAGGTCCTTTTATCATGCCTCCTATATTGAGAGTTTAGGCTCTCACACTTGAACTTGCTTCCAGTCACTCAAATAATGACAGCAGAGTTATTTCTTTTACAATCATTTTTTTCAATTATATTTTAAATGTATTTAAGCAGAAATTTAGGATCAAGTTCCTGTTATGCATTATACATTTCAGACATCTATAAACTATAATTCTGTTTGATGAGTATTTCTAACATTTTTGAACATTTGTCTTATTTCCTTTCTGTATAGCTATCTCTCAGGATGCAAATTAATAGTCTTCATTTCTATTCTTTTATATCAATCAGTTCAGGTAGTTTGAATGGAACTTGAAATTGGATTTAATCTAAGTGTGCTTTGTACTTTAAGTTGTGAGGTTTTTCTCTTCCACCAATTCTTCCTTTAGCTATAGATAAGAATCACTACAAGAGCTGCAAAAAAATTCTTAATTCCCACTTGCAGACTGGATTTCCTCTGGGCTAGGGTATGGATATTTAGACATTCACATTTCATTTAACTTTCAGGTTAAAGGCATGCACCACCACCGCCCGGCAACATGATACTTCTGATTATTTACTCTGTGCACTGATTCTTCCTGTATTGACATTCTTCAAAAGCATTAGCGATTCTAAGTTTTGCAATCTTGTTCTCCATTTTCATGTCAGACTATCCTTATATTTTCTGGGTTCCTGTTAAATCCCATAAATTCAAACCAAGTAATGGGTTCTAAAAAGAAGAAAAGAAAACTGATACAATTGCTCCCAAATTAGAGTATGGGAACTACTTCTCCTCAGAATCTAAGGAAATCTATGGTCTGTGAGGGTTTATTGGTTCGGTATTTAGTCAGGAAGGAAAAAATGGGAAAGTGGCTATTATTTTATGATCTAATAACTGAATGAAGCATTTGAAAATACCCACAGTCAACTAATCACTTTTTAAAAATCACATCTATGCTTCATTCTGTATAAATATGTAAGATATATCACAGGAAGATATTAGCTCTACTAAACTAACATATGTTATGGTGTCTGTTCATTTCACTCCAGGGTTGTTAGCAGTTAAGGCCAATGTAGTAACATGTGGACACCAGAAGATATGTTGGTTTCTTTTAGTTTCATATTTTGGAAGAATAACAAATCATATAGTGAGAAATATCTGTACATCTTTGGAACACAAGTTATTTTATTTAATACATGCTAATATCACCATAAAGATATGCAGTAAAGAAAAGATAAAAGAATCAGTGTTTATAGTTTAGGTATTCAATTCTTGCTTGTGTAACTTATAGAAGAAGGAGGAGAAAGACGAGAAGGGCAAGGAGGAGGAGAATAAGAGAAAAAGAAAACCTTAATAAAACAAAATTTCAAACTCTTCTGCTTGCCATTCTACAACTTCTTTATTGTCGCCCAAGGAAAACCTCCTGGTCATTGTTTCAGTCTCTTTGCTTATGACACTTTCCAGTTCAGGCAGAATTGAGGATGGGTTATAGGTCACACAGAATGATGAAACGTAAGTCCTTGTTAAACTGTGCCAGTTAGTGTGAACACAGTGTGTTGATCAACAAGGAGTCCCCACCGTCACCCAGTTTGTCATCAGAAATTCAGAATAAGTGATTTTGGATCAGTCTTTTTCAATGAACATCATTTTCTGAGATCTTGGATCATGCGGGCAAAAAGTGAGACAATTGTTCCTATAAGACTCTGTAATTTAGAGGTGTTTTGTTGGATTATAGTCCAGATTTAAAAGAAAATGTGATATTGTCCTTGAGAAATAACTTAGTGCACATGCATATATGAGCAATGTACACATGCCTGTGGAGACTATAGGACAAACTTAGGTATGATTCCTATGACACTTCTTTTGTTTTTAAGGT
Source organism: Arvicanthis niloticus (assembly GCF_011762505.2). Lineage (NCBI taxonomy): Eukaryota > Metazoa > Chordata > Mammalia > Rodentia > Muridae > Arvicanthis > Arvicanthis niloticus. Next base: position 45,872,953 of record NC_047670.1, read on the forward strand.
TCTCTCATAGGGCTAGAACTCACTCAGCATGCTAGACAGGCTAACCACTGAGCCACAAGAATACATCTTTCTTTACCTATTTGTTCTGAGAGTTCAAGTGCATGCTGGTGTCTTGTTTTTTAGTCATGAGTTATGAGAACCTCATGAATATTGTTTACCTCTATGAATATTTATAAACATTCAGAGCTGAGCACAAAATTATACTCCCTCATGTAGAGAGACCCGCAATCCTTCTTCCTTCTGCCTAAACCTAAAAACTTCAGAAGCAAAGACACTAAGGAAGTCCTACCTGTCCTCAGACAGTAGAACATACCCAGTGGTAATCTCTCCAAGAATTGGGCTCTAGTAATTTGGGGAAATGTGTGATAAGTCTGTTTATCAGTGCAGTGGATTTGATTTTCCAGTATGTACCTAAATAATAGCATTTCTTGCATTAACCCAAACATGCAGATCATTCAACTAAATGAGAAAAGCAAAAAACAAACAAACAAACAAACAAACAAACAAACAAACCAAAACTAAGATAGGTTGAACCTGTATTGATTCTGTTTTGTACTTTTTGGAAAATAGTATTCTTTATACCCACCGATGAAGGTCCTCACCTAAACTCTTTGTAATTCTGTGGGATAGCAGGGTACTAGAGAAAAACACAATTTTTTCCCTTAATATGTGTGTATTTGGTTCTCACTGGTTTCCTGTCTACATTAGAAGCCAGTTAACAAAGACAAGTTATAACCATGAAAATGTGGGACTTACTTATTATAAAGCTACTGGAGATGATGGCTTAGTTGTATGGGAAGAAAATACTTGTGAAAACTTCCATTTCAGACTAAGAACCTTCCCTGTTTTCTATCAAAGTATACAAGAAAGGACCAGGATTTTCATCTCAGGGGTAATAGAAAAGAAGAGACAGCAACCCAGGAGCCTTCAGGAGAAGTAATGGTTGAGCATGTTTTGGACTTCTGTCTCAAAGCCATGTGAATGATTTGATTTAAGAACATATCCCTCAAGCCGGGTGGTGGTGGCGCACGCCTTTAATTCCAGCACTTGGGAGGCAGAGGCAGGTGGATTTCTGAGTTCGAGGCCAGCCTGGTCTACAAAGTGAGTTCCAGGACAGCCAGGACTACACAGAGAAACCCTGTCTCAAAAAATCAAATGCCCCAATCTTCAAAATCCTGACCCAGTTTCTCTCCCCCCCTCCCCCCGTATGTCTTTCCCATCCCTATTTCTATTCTGGCAGCTCAGGACTATAACCTGGCCTATTTTGTGGTTCCTAAGTTTACTTGTTACCCCTGCAAGCTGCTCTCTGGCAATAATTAACCCTAATAGACCTTGTGGAGCTCCAACATTGAAATTACCCATTTGTCATTAATAGATTAAACAAAAGTTGCTAAATAATGATGATGGCAATAATTGTATAAGGAGTCTAAATACAAAATAAATTTTGAATCAGATTAGAATGCAGAGGAAAATTCAATTTTCCAATTTTTACTGCCAAGAAGAGAAACTACTGCTGGGTAGGATTCGATACAGGTCTTTTTTGTAACTAAGCAGAGAGTCCCGTGTGCTATAACTAAAAATGAAACCAACACAGAGCACTAACTAATATCCAGCTGCTTCATTTCCCACCACTATCTGGGCATTTGTGTTCCTTTTCTTTGTAATTATCTCTCTTTTATGACTGCATACACATACTAAATAGGCATTGTTGTAATTCTGAATCATTCTAACATAACCCTGAAGCCTCTCACTTTAAAACCCCCCTACTGAATGTGTAATTTTTTTTTAACCAGATAAATAACTTCCTCCTTATTGCGATAGCATGAGCCAGCCCTCATTTTCTTTTTGTCCTTTTTGTGTCCTGGTATGCTCTGTATGCCAGTCACACTGAACATGTTCCAGAGAAGTCAGCTTTCCAATGGATGCCTTGAAGGGCACAGAGAAGTTTCCCTTCTACTCATGTTTGATCATGCCCATGGTAGTCCTGATTGATAGAAACAGCACACAAGCTACACATAGAAAAACATCAGCTCAGCAGGTAACCTGAAGACTGGTAACCTTTCTCCAAAATTTCATAGCTTCACTCCTTGGCCATGTTTTTGTGTTTAGTTGTTTCTGTACTGAAAATCAAATACTAACTTTATCTTAGAATGCATGCTCTTCATTTTGATATGAAACCAAATCTACTGTGTTTTCACTCTGTATACTATTTTTTTTCAGGTTTAGTCTCAATTCTATTAACTGTCACATTCTTTCTGGAAGACAGACACTACTGCAAACTCTAAAGGATGAGAAAAAGTTAGTACATTGCCTCCAAGTCTTAAGGTTGAGATCCAGAGGTCAAATTCAGAATGTTTCTCCTGTGCAATCAAATATGACTCTTCATGACAGATGGCTTCTGAAACCACAAGGATTTGTGCTATTTTGTAAGTTACATGAATACAATCTATTATTTACTTCCTAAGAAGCAGTTAGAAATTCTTGAGCCATTACTTTTATGTCATAAGTCATATACACATTTTAATGTTTATAAAAATGCTCGTTAGCTAAATAAAATAAGGTTTAGTTGTTGAAATTTCTTGTCTCAAACTTTATACCAAATATCTCTGTGACCTTAATCTATTCTGACACATCTCTGAGTATCAGCTTTGATGTCAGGAAAAGTGCTGATGTTTGTGAGAAAGAGTTGCCATGTGATGATAATTAGCATTTTTTATTGCACTGTGTACCCCCCACATAACATCTCCTAGCAGTAATATGTTAACCTCCTTTGTATGACCTTCATGCCTCAGCTAGAACTTTTGCCTTATATTTGATGATACAAATGAATCAATCAGTCCCTCCTCTTTAGACTTTGATGATTAGAACTACATACTGGACACTGATGAGAAATCAAGCCTCTTGTCTGTTTTATTGGTGGTAAGTCTTAACTAGAGAACAAAGCTAACATCAAAGTGCCTTTGTTCATACTCATTGTTTGAAATCTTTGGATTCATAAATAATAAATGTTGTATCCGTTTCAAGTCCATGCATCTAGTCATCCTCCCAGTCACCTTCAACTATTTACCATATACATGTACTCCATCATATGTCATATATATATATATATATGAACAAAGGAGACAACACCCAAACCCAACAGGAGTCTGTTCATTCTTAGGATATGTCCATGGATATCTGTGAACCAACCTTAAGAACATGAAATCTAAAGAAGTCTCTCATACTTACTGAAAAATAGCAAAGTTAGACGTTACTGGGGATGTTCCATGAGAAGCCATGCAGTTTTCAGAGGTTTAGAGTAGTTAGAACACGCATTTATATTTAAGAGCTAGGAAAGGACTACATCACACAGCAGTAAGGACACTTTCAGGGTGGGTTTCTCATACTCCCCAAAGAAGACAAGCTTTATAGGAGTAAGTTATACCTACCTATCATAGATTTCAGATGCAACAATGACCTATATGTGGACAGGGCCTTGATTTAAGACGCTTTTATTTTAAATTTAATTTGTTATTTTGTTTATTTACATTTCAAATGTTACACCCCTTTCTGGTTTCCTCTCTGAGAACCCCCATCCCAAATATTCATGTTCCAGTTGCAGTTGTCAGCAGAATTTTCTTTCCATGTTAGCCATAAAGGAGTAGGATGTTACTTTTCTCTTAATTCCTGCAGCTGGCTTGCATGATGAAGCAGGATCTATTTTACTCAAAGCCTATGACCATATAATCCCAACCCCCTCTCCCCTGCCTCCCCAGGGCACTCCCCCACCCACAAGTTCTGCCAGACCACTCTAGCATTGCCCTCTGCTGAGGCATCAAGCCTTCACAGGACCAAAAGCCTCCCCTCCCTTTGATGCCAGACAAGGCTGTCCTCTGCTACATATGCAGCTGGAGCCATGGGTTCTTCTATGTGTAGTCTTTGGTTAGTGGTTTAGCCCCTGGGAGCTCTGGAGGTTCTAGTTGGTTGTTATTATTGTTCTTATATTCTTATGTTTGGAGCTGCAAATTCCTTCAGCTTCTCCAATCCTTCCCCTGACTCCTCCATTGGGGTCCCCCAGTCCAAAGGTTGGCTGCAAGCATCTGTATAGGTAAGGGTCTGGTCAAGCCTCTCAGGAGACATCTATATCAGCAAGCACTCTTTGGCATCAGAAATAGTGTTTGGTTTTGGTGGCTGCATATGGAATGGATCCCCAGGTGGGGCAGTCTCTGGATGGCCTTTCCTTCAGTATCTGCTCCACTCTTTCTCCCCATATTTCCTTCAGACAGGAGCAATTTTGGGTTAAAATTTTGAGAAGTGTGGGTGGCCCCATCCCTTAACTGGGGGCTGTGCCTAACCTCTGGATATGGTCTCTACAGGTTCTCTCTCCCCTTTGTGGATATTTCAGTTAATGTCATCCATCTTGGGTCCTGGGAGATTCTTGCTTTCCTGGCTTTAAGACACTGTTTTATTGAAACTTTTTACCACTGTAAAAAAAATACACAAGTGAACAATTTAAATGAGGAAGCGTTGACAGACATGCTTGAAATATCCTTCAAAGACACACCACACTCCAATGATATGTTTCCATCACCTGTCCTGCTTCCCACATCTCTAGTATCCCCCAACTCAGAATTTGAGTCTATTCATTAATTAAACTACATATTACTTCAGAGCTCTGGATGTCTTATTGAGAGATCCCATCTCAGACACATACCTTGGTGTGCTTTATTAATCTCCTGGGTGTTTCTGAACTAATCAAGTTGTAAGAAACTTCATTACAGATATGATTACCAATCAAATCTGTATGCTTTCCTTATTTTATTTTTAGTTAATTCATTACGGTTGTAAATAGTCCTAATTCTATAGTTATGACAAGACTGCAACACACTGTTCAGACCAGGCTAGACTTCAATTTGCAGAAATTCTCAGGTCTCTGCATTCTACATGCTGAGATTATATGGTCATAGGCTTTGAGTAAAATAGATCCTGCTTCATCATGCAAGTCAGTTGCAGGAATTAAGAGAAAAGTAACATCCTACTCCTTTATGGCTAACATGGAAAGAAAATTCTGCTGACAACTGCAACTGGAACATGAATATTTGCAGGGTCTCCATGGAGCAGCCCATTGCAGTTTCCACAGCCCAGAGTCCACAGTGAATCAATTCCATCTTATTAAAACACTTCTTTAGATCCTCTGACTCTCTCTCTCTCTCTCTCTCTCTCTCTCTCTCTCTCTCTCTCTCTCTCCCACCCCCATTCTTCCTGTTCCTTTCTGCTTTGTATGAGAAAATCTCTTATCTTCAAAAAGTTTGTTTCTCTACAAAGGACAAAATGAATATTTGTTTCTCTTAAGAAATGACACAGAAGGCAGATTATTAAACTGATAAAGTATAGTTATCATTGACATCGTTCTTGTGGATTTGGACATAAAACTAGATAGGGTCTATGACAACTGGTGCATAGCATACAGAAGATTATAGGCAGCTTGGAAAAATGAGTGGATGAACAAATGAATAAAAGATGTCAGAATTAAACAGAAACTCAATTGAAAGAAACATTACAGAGAAATTATTTTTTCCAATGTAAGCACTATTATTGTAAATAAATACTCAGCAAGACTGATTTTAAAAGGGTTAAACAGTTCATGTCATACATATCAGCAATGATTAAAGAAATGGTAATAATTCTACTTGCACTGAAAGTGTAAGCATTACTATTTATGGTCATCACACTATGATTCCAGCGCTTGGTAGACACAGGCAGGTGGATCTCTGAGAGTTTGAATCAAGAATGACCTACATATTGAGTTGTAAAACATCTAAGACTATGTAATGAGACAATGTCTCAAGCAACCAATCAACAAAACAAAACAAAACAAAACAAAACAAAATGTGTTTATAAACTTTGACTTGTAAAAATCCAATTGAGAACATCCTAACACTAAATTGATAACCATTAAATACATACCCAACAGTTAAACAAAGCAAGCTATTAAACTGGGTGCTATGCTAAAATATCTGTTTTATTAATGTACTCATATCAGTTTTCTCAATTAAAAATTTCAGGCAATTTTTAGTAACCAGACAAACAGATTCAAAGTCATCTAATATCTCTATTCAGTCTCTTCAAGCAAGTCTTCTAAACCTGGCATACACTTATCTGCAATTCTCTTTGAACTACATAAGACCTCTGTGGTTTTCTGTAAAATAGCTCATTCATTATTATGACTATTGACTATCCATTCCCACTCTTGGTATATCTTAAGATTTGTAAGACTTCAACTCTTTATCTTCTCTGTTTTTCCCTAAGACAGCATCTTTCAGTATAGTCCAGGCTGGCTTTGAATTCATTATCATCTTGCCATACAGACATAACAACATCATGCTCAGTTTCATGCTACGTACCAAAATTAACATAAAGAAAATTATATGAAGAGCCAGTTGATGTGATGCAAACCAATTGTCATTGCTATTCAGAACACTGGAATGAAAGGGTCACTTGATCTTCAACTGGCATATATGTATAGATGAACATATAAACATTACTATAATTTATGTTTTATCTCTGAGTATATAGACATATACTTACTTACAAATATTATATTTAGTTTTATATTATACCTAAATAACTTCATTACTTAATATTAGCATATATGTGTGTATTATGTAAAAATAGTTTATAAATAATGCTTAAATACAATGTATTTATACATATGCACACATACAAGAGAATTGGAGAAAGCTTCCCTTTCTCAAACTAGTATTCACCAATTTGCTGGTCCTCATTTGTTCTAATGACCTAAACTTGTACGCTTGTTTGCATGAAACAGATGATCAATAAATGTCTGGCTGATTTTTAACTGATGTTAGTTTTAAAAAGCAGGCAAACAGAAAACTATATATTTTCCCTTTTAAAAATTTACTATAACAAGTAGCTCTGTCATTTCACCCTTCAATAGAAATTTATCACCAGTGACTTAGTCATACATATCAATAAAACCTCTTAGACCTCATTTCAGAACATATTCATTCAAGATGAGAAGAGGTGTACATATTCTGCCCCTAAGAATTTGTATTGATTTCAACTTCACCAGTCAAATATTATTACAACAAATAGTGAAGTGATGTAGGTGCCTTACCCGCAGTCATTCTCTCACATTCATTCACTCACCTATCATTTCCTAGCATCTATCTTGAGTCACATCAATTTAAAAGAGCCTTAAATAACTGAAGGGTGATAGTCAAATTTTCAGATAATTGCACTGTGGTCATGATGTAAGAATGTGATTGATAAGAGATTAAACATGAATGAAACAATTAAAATGCAAATGCAATTTGATATATGGTGGTCATCCCCAAGATGTTTGCATTGTAGCCAGATGTAAGCAATTACTTGGTTGCTGGTGTAAGGTCACCATTAGCTGCTGGTAAAGTTCCTTTGAGTCCAAGGTAGAGGGCTATTTTGACTTTTCAAGTATGCATCAACTTTTTTTATTTCATAGATATTTAACTTCCTATATAATTGGAATGTTGAGTAATTATGACAATTGTTTGTAAAAACCTGAAAGTTAACAAGCATAAAAAATTATCCAACTACAGTATTCCTGTGAACTGACCCTGCTTCCTTTTCCTCCCTCCCTCCCTCCCTCCCTCCCTCCCCCTCTCCCCCTCTTTGTCTTGTCCTCCATTGTTTCCTGTTGTCATCTCTCATATTCCTTTTCCCTCCCTTCCTTCCTTCCTTCCTTCCTTCCTTCCTTCCTTCCTTCCTTCCTTCCTTCCTTTCTTCATTCTTTCCCTGATAATTTTAAATGGTTTTAGCATAACAAAATTCAAACAGAAGCCACAAGAACATATTAAGAAAATTATTTTTAAAAAATCCTACTGTGGAAATTAATTAAAAATTAAAACTTTCTTTACATTTGTTGTAAATGTAATATAACAATTACATCCCAAACAATAAAAGAAAACTACTAAATTAACTTAAAACCAGATAAAAAGAGTGACAAAAAATTTTCCAAAAAATAAATCATAAGAATGTCTGCATATTAGGAAAGTAATTGAAGAATTAAAGACATCAGAGTTTATACCCAGGTTAAAATAATTATAGATAGATACAAACATGAAAGTGTACCTTAACATACATTCAAACATCTGTATGTATGTACATATATACAAACTTACACAAATACTAAAATACATACATAGAAGTAGAAGACAGAATAATATTTTTTTGCAAACAAAGTCTATAATAAATTTTCATTCATAATCAGAGAAGTTAGATCCTCATCATTTAACCATTACAAGAAAAACTGACTATGTAACCCAAAACCATGAGAACTTAAATGGTTTTTATTGCACTTACTTATTCATTTTAGTACACTTGGCATTCTTTCCATGGTGCTCATGTGGAAGTCAGATTATAACCAGCAGGAACCAGTTATTTCTTTTTACCTGTTGCACTCTGGGGCTCTAGCTCAGGTTATTGGGCTTGGAAACAAGTTCCTATACAAGCTAAGTTATCTCAGAAGCCCAACAAAAAGCCTTTTTATGTGAAATAAATAACACAAATAGTAATATTTAATAATTTTTTCCTCAGAAATTGAGTTATTAAAAAAGACACATTGAGTCAGGGAAAGGGTTTTCTTTTTTGTTTGCTTGTCTATTAAATTATATACCCTACTTCCTATTAAAGAGCATTGAGTCTTTAACAAACAAAATACAAATTATCTTCTACATATACTTGGCAATTTGCAAATCAAGACAATATGATACTCTTCACATCTCTGTTGCCCAATTTAAAGGTCAGTGGGTCCAAAAGATCTGTGTATAGTCCAGGACGGTGCTGATCAATTTTTCCTTTGAATCTTTGCTTGAACAGCTTGTTTGTTCTCCATATCCACACAGAAGCTGTCAGGACTAACTTACTCTGAGGGAAATCCTACTTTCAGAAAAATGCAGAAAGAAATGTCACTCACCAGTGATATTTATTCAGAAAATTAAATCAGCATCAAAGATAGGCATGCTGTACAGTGAGCTCACATCTCCACTGTGTATAGGATAAACTGCTAGTGTTCTATAAGAAAATGCCACAAGAACTATTTTCCCCATAGGGAATTTGAGGTTTTGTTAGAAGTTCAGAGTGAAAACTAAGTCTATGTATCAACCTATTTGTTGCTCTATTTGTGTGTTCAGCTAGCTGTGCATGTTGATATGCATTTCCTCAAATAAGAGTGCTTCTCTTTGCTGTTTGTTCAGAAAAAGTTGGTGGATGAAAATATCAGGTCTCTAAATGAAAAAGCCATGTGTCAATGTAAGTAGAATTTTCTGTTCTTTTCAACACAGAGATTCATGAAGGGGAAGAAACTTTAACTAGAAATAGATTCCGTTGTGTGTAGAGTCAGTGGAAACTCACAGTTGAGGGTGAATGACACAGACTAGGAGAAAGATGGTCCATCCAGATTTTTCACATTCCGAGTAAAATGCAAAACTGAAACAGAGAATTCATTAACACAACAAGGACAGTAGGAGTTATTCAGAGCTATTATTTGTCCAGTGATGATCACTCTTGAGTCTTTCATTCAAAACTATACCAAATTCAGGTTATAAATGACTTCAAGTAACCAGAGATAAAGCAGTGTGTGGGTGGGACTCATGTAAGCAAGAGAAGATTGGGACAAAACTAATGGCCTATTCCTCTTTTAAATCGTGATTCTGGTAAAGATGTCTAATAATTAAGGAATAACCCAGGAACATAAACAGTGAGCATTAGCTAGCCTCTTGTAGCATAGTAGCTGAGCATCAGAGAAAGTGTGGTCGTATGTGAGGTGGCCTGCAGTATCACTTAAGGTAAGCATCAGATAGTTTATAATGGTGTAAAAGAACTGCAGCTCCAAGCCATTGATACAATTACTGCTACTCACCTCTCATCTCACTTAGTTCTACATCAGAACCTGAAAGGACTATAGTTATCTTAACCTGTAGACTACAGGGGAAAAAAGACAAATTTTGGACATTTATAACCAATTCTGTTGTGATCCTGACCAATTGGAATGTTAGAATGTATCATATCCTCTCAGGTTTTGAACTGGTAAGTTTCATATAGAAGATCGTCTAGAAAAAAGATGTGTTGAATGACACTTCCATTCTGCCTACAAGTCACCATATCCTTTGTACGTCTCATTCACTTATCTGTACAGAAGGAAGATGATGCATTTCTACTGTTGTTTTGAGGGACAAAGTAGGGCAAAATGTGATAAAAGTTGGGCGGAGGGTTATGCAATGCTTCTTTTTTAAAAAACACATATTTTAATCTTGAGAATATATGTAACAAACTCAAGTAATTCTTTCTGAAGGAAATAATCCTCACATGCTACAAATGTTCAATACCATGTAAGACAAGGAAACATTAACCTATGCTTGAGGTTTAAAGGGATATTTAAAACACTTGCACTAAGTGCCAAGAGGAACCCAGAATGGGAACCTATTCTAAGAAAATATGTTTAAAAAATGAATGAAAGTTGTGGTATGGTAGATTTTGAATATACAGCATCTTTAAAACATCAACATGTTATCTTAGTTTCTTTTCTGATTTTGACAGTTGATCTGTAACCATATAAATATGTTCCTCAAGCATATATCCCTATAAATGTTGCTCAAGAAATGATTTGTGCCCAGGGGAAATCTTCTAGCATCAACTTCTTCAATCACTGATGAAAACGATCTCAGTTGAGCTGAGGACATTTCCTTGACAGAGAAAATCAAGTTGAGTGGCTGAATGCAGTGTTGGTGTAGCTACTGGCCATTCAGCCTAGTGCCTAGAACTCTAACAAGAGGTCTTCATACTAGACTTGTCCACAGACTCACTTCTTCCTCTCTCTCATCCTGCTTCTACCCTCTGTTCTTTGTCGTTGGTGAATTTCATATAGCAAAACCTGTGTCGTGTTTGATTCCAGAAAACCAAATTTGCAAATGCAAGATGGGAAGCAATCTGAGAAATGGAGGAATAAGATACATTTTTGTAGTTAATGTATTTCACATTTCCTATAGGACCACATTGCTGGTGAGAGGCTCAAAGGTCTTGGCAGCGCTACACAGTGAAGCAAACCACTAAAAGCATTCACTACATATGGGAACAATTGAAGCTAGAGGGCAGTGGTGTTGGATAAGCACTGCTTAGTGGTCTGGGTGATGTAGGAAAAGCAGCAGGTGAGTGATGAAGCAGAAGTCAGGTGTGAACTTAAACAACTCTCTCTCTCTCTCTCTGGCATATTTGAAATTGTCTCCAATTGTCCCAATAACACAAATAATACCATACTCGATATTAGTAAGTACACTCTTTAAATGTTAAAAATGGTTAATCACCCAACAAAACAACTGTTTTACATAAAGATGTATTTACATAAATATCTTGAGGAGAAAAGCCTGAAACCCTTCACATACTGGGCAGAACCACATGGGTTAGCGGAGGAAAAGATTTTGATCCAACAGACTTCTCAGAATTCATTAGAATCTATAGCTGTGACTGATCCCTTTCTTTTGAGCTAGTACCACCCACACACTGAAGGGAAACACAGAAGAAGGAATCTCCTCAGATTATGCTTCCTTCTTCTGGATTTACTCTACATAAGAGATTAAATTGCCTGTGACTGACTGAGGGAAGTCCTTAACAGATAAGAGGAAAAAACACTTGATTTGGGATAGTGGGGTGTGTGTGTGTGTGTGTGTGTGTGTGTGTGTGTGTAAGAGAGAAGGGGGGGGAGAGAGAAAGTGGGGGAGAGACTGTAATATGAGGGTTCCTCATATTACAAAGATACCTACACAAAACATTTAACTGGGAACATTTTAAAGATGTCAGAAATGTGAACATATTTAAATCTTTTGAAAGGTTCTTCAAACCTGATATAAGGCTTTAGATCTTACTCAGTGGGTAAGAGTGGTTTCTAGGAAGTCTGATGACCTGAATTTATTTTGGGGAACCACATGGTAAAAGTAGAGAAAGAGTCCAATAGGTTTTCTTCTGATATTCACACATATGGGCATGAGTGCATGCATGAGCTGATACATTAAATAAATACACATGATTTTCAAAATTAATCAGAATTATGGTATATAATTATTAAACAGAATATTCTTTAATTTGACCTCCTCTTATAAAAGTATAGGAATTTCTGGGAATTGAATTGATAGCAAAAGCAATAAGTAGGACAAAAGAACAATAATAATGCGAGCAAATACACCATACATTCCCAGGAGACTGTCTAGGTGACCAAGTTTCTCAGAGTAGTTCTAAGGGTACATAATTAACAGAAACTACAATGTATGAAATACCTATGAAATGAATGCTGGTTTCCCTTGGTAGGTTAAAACTGCTATTACAGGTGCATGCTAAAATCCTGACTAACACATAGCAATATGAATGACAGCATGTAGGGAAATGAAGATTAACTTTTAGAGACACGGAAATGGAAGTATTATATAAAGCAGCAAGACTAGGGTGTTAGCTAATGGGACATGAACCACATATTGTTATAGAGACAGTTAATAAAAGTATAAGTTCTCACATAATATAGCATTTTTATTTTGTTATCAACTAATTTTATTCTTTCCTCCTCATCTTGAACTCACCATCCTACTAGACCTTTGAGATGATTTACTGGAAGTGTTAATCTGGAAGCATCCTTTTGGAGTGCTCTCAGAGCCTAAACTAAATGCTCTAATCTAAGGATTTTCTATCCCAACATGTCTAACAGAATTACAATATCCAGGTAACCAGAGATGATAGCAGGTGTGTCCCACCTTTCTATCATACTTAATTCATTCAAAAGAAAGGGATAGCCCTGGTTACAATTTCTCAGGGATCACACTGAGTCCTGTTAAAAGAAAAGCTGTGAACTTTCAGTCCTTTGTGTCTAAAACCTATAGGTAGAAAAGCTAGACAACTTTCGGTTTAAGCCTCTGACCTCATTATGAAGTAGTTGAATACTGTCATTTATTTATAGAAAATGAATTATCTGTGCAGTAAAATTTGGCCTACTAATATCAATGAACTCTACTGTAAGCTCCATGGGTGTTTCTTAGTGTCTCATGTGGCTGTAGGGTGTCAGGTACAGAAGAGACCTTGAGGGTGAGTTGTTCAGGCCTTTGAGGATAATAATTTTGGCTGTATCCTATGTAATCTATTGAGATTAGAAAAGATAGTCAAAAGAGAATATGGGTTGTGGGGAGAAAGGTGAGCAGCATTGCCACCCCAGGGCTAAAGCCCTCTTGACAATTGTATCATTTTGACTATTCTTCTTCTAAGTTCCTGGATGGACAGAAAGGCTTTATAGAATCTATGAAAATCAGTTGTTCAAATTTTATTAGGGTGGAAATGTGGAAAGTATAATATAGAGTACATTGTACTTGGATTTGTGCTTCCTGTATACCTCTGGGGGAGAAGAACGCACAGTTGTTTGTAAGGCTCACGTATAATCTGAGAAGAGCACCCAATAGGATCTGCCCTCCTCACTATTCCTTTGCATCCTCTACCCAAAAAAATAAGTGCCATGTCAACCTGGTAAGATTTTATACTTCTGATTTCTCCTATGAGAATTAGAAATAATGAGCAGAGATATGAGAACTAATATTAGCTTGATGGTCAGGATAGTATTGGCAGCCTCTCAGAAGGGGAAGCAGAGAAACTTAATTTGGGCCTGGAAATTAGTTGTAAGGTTAGATGATATTCTGGCACACGTTTAGCCATTCACCCAGTTATGCTAGCTCCATAAATAATTTTGGCCAACAATGCAAGTAGACCTTAATATCGTAGTCAGTGATTCTTCTTATGATATTTTCTAGACAATGAGGTACTAGTAGAACAAGGAAGGATTTACATACTCTGTTCCTTCACCAAAATACTATTCCCAGTATATACATGTACATACACATACACATACACATACACATACACATACACATACACATACACATACACATACACATACACATACACATACACATACAAACACAGAACCCTAACAAGCTTCAAGATGCAACACATGCCAGGTCAGTTAGGGCAGTGTTGGAGCTCTTGGAAAATTAGAACAGTTCAAAAAAATGGAGGGAGTTGCTGCAGAAAACAGCTGAAGAAGTTCATGCTTTTCCCAGCCTCATGTGCCAAAACTATATACCCACACGAAGACTCTGCACATGAACTCTGGAATGACCATTTATAGGTAGACTTTGGGAAATGTTAAAGTTGCTTATGAAACATGTATTTTTGCCATCCTGCAAGCCTCACAAACAGCATGGAATCCAATATGGGATCTTAAGTTTCTTCATCCATCTGTTGCTAATTAAAAAGAATGTCAAGGAACATATGGCTATGGAACTATCTGGAAAAGAAACAATGAATGAGCAGGAGTGAACTAAGGACAAATCTAAGTCCTCCTGTTCTCACTAAGTAGTTTTCAGAGCCTCTAAAGGGAAAAATAACCAAAAAAAAAAAAAAAGCACCACCCAGAGCACACAACCTATGCTGTTCTTATGCCTCAGTGTTTTCATGATAGTTTTGACATCCAAAGCACACATTATACTTCAGGGCATTCACTAATAGGGTATTATTAGTCTTTCTCTGTATAAATGTATAGTAGGTTTATATGGTATATATTGCATCTATTTTATTAGTATCCATTTTCTTCCTACTAGGTGAGAGTCTTAAATAACTGTAATTTATTGTCCCTTCCTAGATATCACTATTTACCTATGCAGAAATCAGCCTGGTAAACACGTTAAATGAGGCTGAGGCCTAAGTCCTAACCTGTTTATTTATTAGACTTCAGCATGACTGTCAGTGCTACATACCCTAATCAGTGCAGATCCAGGTAAGTATTTGAAAAGTAGCAATTTTCACCAAAAGCACCTGGCCGAACAACACTATCTCAACAACTAAGACATGGATGTCTGCTTTCTTATCTTGTTTAGCCCAGTTCCTCCCAGTAGAATCTCTAAGATAACTATCTGGGGTTCTCTCTATATCCAAGGCTCCTGAATGGTTCTAGGTGGTCTACTGTGCTTTATGTTTCTAGGTAATCATTAATTATAATAATAAAAAAACTTCTTCCTTCATGTAATCCATTTTGTGTCTGTGCTTTTGTTTTTTTTTTTGTTTGTTTCACTAAACTTAATTCAGATTCTGGGTATATTTATTTTTATTTTAGAATAGTAAGACTTTAAAAAGACCATATTAATATGCCCTAACACATCTAATTTATCAATAGAATTTGAACTAAATAAACATCACATGCAAGACTCTGGGAATTTTTTTCTCTTTGGATATTTATTTTATTTTAAATACATTAATTCAATGGCAGTGTTTCAACTCTCTATTTAATGGAGACTTTGTAGAAATTGACATTCTATATTTAGGAAGAGGGCAGTGAGCCACACAGGTTTGGTCCAACAAAGAAATCACTTCATTTGTAGGCTTAAAAATATGGACAATAATTCCATTCCAGCTTCTCCTTTATGAAAATGCCAAACAGAGAAAAGTTTTACTGACATTAGTAATCATAAAATATTCCCATCTTTATCTCCTATGTCAAAGTTCTTTATAAGCACTCCTTTTGTAGACGATATAAACCTTTTATCCACCACTTAACACAGTAGTGTGCCCAGGTCTTATTATATCTGTTGAACACAAAAAGTTCTTGTTGAGTTAGGAGGTAATACAGTAAATGCTATATATTAATCTAGGTGGGGTGACAGTTTTGCTAATACCAGCCCTATAGTCTTCAGTGATTTGCTAAATCGTGATCATCCTTAGTCTCCCTTTTGGTTAAGGGGAAGAAACAGTATGTGCTTTAATATATTATTTTCTTCTTGCAGTAGATGGGAATTACTCACAACTATACTATGAACTGAAAGTGAGAGACCTTGTAGGAATCAGCACTAAATGGGATTTTGTAATCATGCTTCTCCTCTCAGGCTCATGGATCTTTGAAGAAGAAATGGTACAAATATCATAAAAGACAGAGATGGTGGATGGCTCCAAGGAAATAATATCTTCCAGACACAATAATATTTGTACACATATGAGTTCACAGACACTCTGACAGTACATATAAGACTTGCACATGTACAAGCAAGACAAATTCCCAGCACAGATAAGGGAAGTAGACCCAAGTCCCAACTAATGAAGATTCTGTTGTCAATTACTATTTTCTGAAAGAGAGATAAGTCAGTTTCCTTCAATGGACTTTCATTGATTATATCAACCACACTCCTGGATAGGTGTCCAGCAGTAGTTGGCTACCATGAAACAGATTCTATGTTTTTTATGTGGTTTTATTTTATTAAGTTTTGGTGGGTTTGCTTTTGGATTTTGGGTGGTGATGTTATTTTGTTTTGTTTTGAAAGAGAAAGAGACTGCGAGCATCACCTCTGCATTTGTCAGGCACTCTCAGAACCTCTCAGCAGACAGCTATATCAGGCTCCTATCAACATGCACTTCTTGGCATCCACAGTAGTGTCTGGGTTTGATGATTTGATGGACTAAATCCCCAAGTGAGGCAGAATTTGCATGACCTTTTCTTCAGTCTCTGCTCCACACTTTGTTTATGTATTTGATCCTGTATTTTGTTTCCCTTTCTAAGAAGGATGAAAGCACTCATACTTTGGTCTTCCTTCTTCTTGAGCTTCATGTGGTCAGTGAATTATATCTTGAGTATTCCAAACATTTGGGCTAATATCCGCTTATCAGTGAGTGCAAACCAGTGTGCTCTTTTGTGATTGTTACCTCACTCAAGATACTATTTTCTAGCTCCATCCATTTGCTAAGAATTTCATGAATTCATTTTTTTAATAGCTGAGTAGTACTCCATTGTGTAAATGTACCACCCTTTCTGTATCCATCCCTCTGTTGAGGGACATCTGTTTTCTTTCCAGCTTATAAGGTTACTATGAATATAGTGGAGCATGTGTCCTTGTTATGTGTTGAAGAATCTTTTGGGTATGTGCCCAGGAATAGTATAGCTGAATCCTCAGGTAATAGTATGTCCAATTTTCTGAGGAACTGCCAGGATGATCTCCAGAGTGGTTGTACCAGCTCTTACAATCCAACCAAAGATGGGGAAGTGCTCCTCTTTCTTTACATCCTCACCAGCATCTGCTGTCACTGGCATTTTTTTTTTTTTTTTTATCTTAACTGTTCTGACTGGTGTGAAGAGAAATCTCAGGTTTGTTTTAATTCGCATTTCTCTGATGACTAAAGATCTTGAACATTTCTTTAGGTGCTCCTCAGCCACTCAGTATTCCTTAGTTGAGAATTTTTTGTTAAGCTCTGTGTCCTGTTTTTTAATAGGGTTATTTGTCCCCAATGGGTTCCTCAATGGAGGAGTTAGAGAAAGGACTGAAGGAGCTGAAGGAGTGTGAAACCCCATAGAAAGAACAATAATATCAACTAAACAAACCCCACACACACAGCTCCTAGGGACTAAACCACCTACCAAGGAGTACACATGGAGGGACCTATGGCTCCAGCCAAATATGTAGCAAAGGATGGCCATATTGTGCATCAATAGGAGTAGAGGCCCTTGGTCCTATGAAGGCTCAATGCCTCAGTGTAGGGGAGGCAGAAGTGGTTGGGTGGTTGAACACTGTAATAGAAGGAGGAGAAGGGAGGATGGGAGGGGGTTTCATGGGAGGGGGACAGGGAACTAGTGTAACATTTGAAATGTAAATTAAGAAAACATCCAATTAAAAAATAAAAATAAATAAATAAATAAAATTTGCAGTCTATCTCTTTCTCTCCCTCTCTCTCCCTCTCTCTCTCTCTCTCTCTCTCTCTCTCTCTCTCTCACACACACACACACACACACACACACACACACAAAAAAAAAAAAGACAAGAAAGAAAGAGCATGGATTTGAGAAGGTACGGAAGAGGACATGAATGAGGAAGACTTGTGTGAGGAGACAAGTGAGATCAAAACATATTTTTTAAGAAATTCAAAAATAATAAATATGTAATAGAACTGAAACAAAAAAGTAAAGGGTAGATAATAAAGCATAAGCATCAAATGGAGGAATGGTCAATTAACTTTGTATTTCTTGTTTTCATGTTCTAGATGTTTCTGTTACCTCTAAGCTAAACTGCCTGTTATAACAGATATTCAGTAAAGACTACTACATTGGTTGTGAATATGACAGATGAGAGATAGATAGATACATATATACATCTTTTGATTTAAAATTAGAAGAGGCTAATGTTGAGTTAAGCACACTATAATACTCTCCTGGAACTAGGAAATTATCTATTGAAAGAGCTGATAATAAATACATGGACAAATGTAAGAAACATAGATACTGACATACGAAGCATGACAAAGCACAGGAAGTGAGAATTCATGGTCTGTGTTGCAAAACCTAGCATTATGTTGGAATCATACTGACATTTTTTCAATGTCTAATGTATACTACCATTGTTTCTTCCTGAGTGAGAATGCTGAAGACAGGACAATTAATTTAATCATGATCACACAGATTACAACTGTGGGTATTTAAATCCAAATGCCATGGTTACAGAATCCAAGAGGGTAACAGCTCTATAAATCCAGTATTTTAGTTTTAATTTTAAGAAAATACATTTCATTTTGTCTTGCTTTGTGACTTTTCTATTTTTAAAAGAATCTTGTCTCCTCCATGAAGATCTAAAGGAAATGCTGGGACAAAAATGCATCAGAGACTGAAGGAAAGGCCAACCAGAGACCACCCCAACTTGGGATCCAATTCATGCCCAGGCACCAAACCCTGACATTATTGCTGATGTTGTGTTGTGTTGTGTTGTGTTGTAGACAGGAGCCTGGCATGGCAGTCCTCTGAGAGGCTCTACCAGCATCTGACTGAGACAGACCCAGTTACTTACAGACAAAGATTGGTCTGAGCTCAAGGAAGAGTTAGGGGAAGGACTGAAGGGACTGAAGGGGATTGCAACCTCATAGGAAGAACAACAGTATCAACTAACCGGACCCCTCAGTGCTTTCAGAGATTAAGCCACCAATGAAAGAGCACACATGGGCTTGTCTGTGACCCTTGCTACACAAATAGCAGAAGACTGCTGTGTCTGGCCTCAGTGGGAGGGTATGTGCTTGGTCCTGTAGAGGCTTGTTCCCTCAGAGAAGGGGATTCTAGAAGGGTGAGGTGGGAGTGAGTGATTGGTGGTAGAGGAGCACCCTCTTAAAGACAAAGGGGAGGGGTAAGGGGGGACCAGGTAGAGGGACATTTGAAATGTAATAAATAATATAAAATAGAAAAAGGAAAGTGAATCACACAGTGTTGTTTTTGACTCTTTTCACAGTAATGCCAAAGGCATCTATATGTGATATAATAATCAACCCTTTCCCACAATACTTTGCGATAACCTTCATAGAAAATCATCTGGCTATACACTTGTAAAACTAATTCTGATGTTTTCACTTCAGTTCATGTTATGTAATAATAGATTTATCATTGTATCAACTATATTATCTCAAAACTGTGGCTTTAGAACAATCAATGCTAAAATGAGATTCTTTCAACCTTTTTATTTCCCACATAAAATTTATTCCCTGTTCTTTGATTTCTGCAGAAAACTTAGAATCAAAATTTCACTTTATGTGTATGCAGAGAAACACACTCTAACATACAGGTTGGAGTATAAATTTTGATTTATTGCACAGAAAGAAAGCTGTCAGGAGATTGATACTTTTATAATATTGATTGTTTCTATCAGTAAACTGATAGAACACTGTGAGTTGGACATAGAAGTGATGAGGGATACCTTGCTTTGGATGTAGAAGCTTTACTCTTTTCCTACTCTATGTGTAAGTAGCATTACACTCCTTTTATTAGGTTTATCCTTAACAACTTGGGAATAGAGTTCATCTTATATCATTTTTAATATTACAATTTCTCTATAAACTCATATATTTGATTTTATTGACTTTGTATTTTTGAAACATTACAAATTAAAGCCCTTTCTTTTATTCTTTGAAAATTTCATGTATGTATACACTGTATTTTATCATCCATCCCATTCTCTGTTTCAACTTCCTCCAACTAGACCCCAAGCATATTTTTCTCTCAACCTTATATTCGGTTTAAAATATTTAAACCATTGAGTTCAATTAGTGCTGTTATTATGCCCATTTTTATGTAATACACTGTGGTGTGATCCACCTATAAAAGTCAAACTCCCTCAACTTCAGAGAAAAGTCACTCCTTTTCTTTCCTTCAGCATCATCAACTGCCAATAGTTCTCAGATATGAATGGAGTATTGCTTCATGCTGCGTATTTTAACTGGATGGAACTTGTGCAGATTTTGTTCCTTAACCACAGCTTCTCTGAATTCATGTACACAGAATCTTATCTCATACACAGAGAACAGCAGTCCTCTACACATACATTCTTCAACCCCTGTTGATGTCGGTCTATTGCTAGGACCTGGGATGGAGTAGTGTAGAGTATGATTTTCTTTCATAGGACAACTCAAATGCAGAGGTCCTTCACAGGAGAATAATGGAGAAACAATGGGCAGGAACCCTTGAACTACAGTAGGACTATATGATGATAGCTCACCTGGGCTGAGTGTTTGAATTTTATTATAGCCAGACAGAAATGTACATGTAAATTTTATAGCTTTTCCCAAGCCCCACTCCATTTTCCACTACCTCTAAGCTCCAGATGAAGTAGTGGATGGTCAATTGTGTGTCAGTATCATATGTTGCTATGATTTTCTCCAGAATGTAGGCTTCTTAAAGGTTGGAGATAATCTCCTGTTTACTTGTAATCCATGAAGTCTAAGAGAATATTTAGAGGAAAAAAAAAAACTCTTGGGAAATATTTACATTCAGTGATAGTACACCCACTCTGTCAGTACTTTCATGAATTTTCTCCATTTCTGTCACCACAGTGATTAGTTATCCTGTACTCTGCCAGTCAGATTGAGATGTTGCTTATTTTGCCATAAGTCTACCTTCAGTTGTAGGTAGTTGTGTGATACATTACAAAGAAATGCATCAAACATGTCCATTTTGTCTATCATTCTGAGAGGAGGACCAGACTATTTATTTTCGTTTTATCTTTCTAAAATATCTCTTTCAATTCCAATGAACTGCAGATAAATTAAGAAATAAACAAACAAAGAAAAATCAATACGCACAGTTTGGGCTTCATTAACACATGCACTAACTTTGGATAGAAACAAATTAACAAGAGCTCTGAGGACCGGAGCTTGCACTTCCATGAGATGTTCCATAGTTCTGCTTTTTAAATTCTTTTTCTAGAAAAACAATAGACACATAAGGAGCTACAGACTTGATCAGATCCCTACTAGATTACAGTTGGCAGTAAAGTAGGTTCAAAGTCACCATAAACACTGTTAGTCTCATGAATTCAGAGGTTATTGTCATCCTGCTAGTGCAGATGTTTTGGCGCCTTTGATACTTAGGTTGAAGAGATGGAAAAAACAAACAAAAACAAAACAAAACTAAACTAAACTAAAAAGCAAAAGCAAAACAAACAAATAATAAAAAAAAAGCCTACTGTGTCTTGATGAAGCAAGTCTCTTATTTCAATTCTTCTTCTGTGAACCAGAGACTTGAAAGTGTAGGCATAACTATTATCACAAAATCAGATCATTATTTAATTTCATAGTACTGTGAGTCACTGAAATTGTGATAAAGATTGTCCCTAGACTTCTCTTTTGAGACTAGTGTTCAACATCCTAGAACCTAGAAAGTCACAAACTGAAGTTTTAAATACTATATATGGATTTGATGATGGTAAAACCAAAAACTGAGTCATTCATACTGATTGTGCAGAAGAATCAGATCAAAGGCATCTACTGGGACTCACCCACCATTATTCACACCTCTTAACTGACAACAATGTTTCATCAGCCTGAATGAACAAATCTGTAAACTCAATCTTCTATTGCCCAAATAAACCAGCTGTTGAAACACCCTTTTAAAGGTCTTAATATTATGAACTTAGATTAGTTTCATGCTGTATAGGTTTCTATTTCCTATAAGAAATGGACTTGGACAAGTGTCTTACATTTTGAATCCTTGCAAGGAGTAAAAACAACCTAATATTACAGAAATGTTCACCAGATTCCTAATAGGAAACCTGAGTAGATTCATTACTACTATGGTCAATTAAGAATTGGCTGCTCTTCCAGAGGAACTGGACTCAATTCCCAACACCGATATGGCAGTTTACAACTGTCTGTAACTCCTGTTCCATGTGATTTGACTCTCTCATACAGACATAAGCAACCAAAATACCAGTGCACATAAAATTAAAATAAATAATTTTTATAAAAGAGCAGACATACTTCAGTCTTTGTCTTTCACTTTTGGCATGATTACATAATAAATCTGCTTACCAACTTTAACCAGAAAGCACACTGAAAAAGACCTTGACTGTGCATCTTAATGTATCTACCAACTTCTTACTGCTCAGTTTCCAGTTCAAATATCACCCCTTCCAAGAAGTTTGTGCCTGGAGTAGTGGTTTATTTCCTTCTTGCCCTGAATGACCTTGTTTTATATATTTTCATATATATCATGAGACTATTACTTTTTGGTGTCTCTTGCCTGTCTTCTCACACAAATCCTTAAGTATCTTCAATGGCAATGTATTTATTTACAAATGATTTCCTACTGCCAGTATCAGCTCTTCATATGTGTTCATTCACACACATAAACACATAGATTTATAGACTCATATGTTTACATACACATGAAGAAAAAATCCCATTTAAATAAGGTGAAGAATGAATTTCTCTATGTGACATCATCTAGAGTACAAGAGTGTGTTGCAGACATTAATAATGCAAAAGTTTAACTAATCCATATTCTTATGCCTATCAAGGCACAAGAAACACAATCACCACTTGAAAGCCAGAAAAGACTTTTCCACAACTAGAATTCCTTTCCCAAATAATTTGATGACTAGGCTATCCAGTCAGTATTTTATTTTGCTTTAAGCTTCTTAAAGACTCGTCAAACTTTATCCTTTTTAAAAATGACACCTACTTTAAGGATTTTGGAACTTTCTAGCTAGAAATCAATTTTACTTTTCTACTGCCTCAGTAGAGTCCCTACTGCTTCTCATTCTATGCTTTAGTTGTGTCTCTCCAATGTGAAACAGAGCTGCCACGTTATTGTTGGAGTAATCTTCTCCAGAGTTAGTGACACGGAAATTGCAATGGTTAGTCCTGATTTTCAACTTCATGACAGTTGGATAAATTAAAAGTTACATCTCTGGCTAGGTCTATGAGCATATTTCCAGGATAGATTAACTGGAAAGAGAAGCCTGTTTCCTGGAGTGAGCAACACCTTGAAGACAGAAATACAATGTTATCTTCTACCCTGTTTTTATTCTTTCTGCTAAATGTGTCTATCCAGTTGCTTCTGTTGCATCAGAACTCAGCATCTCTGATTTTCAAATGTGGACTAAAAGACCACAGCAAATCCAGGAATCCTCCTTGCATGCCATACAGTACCAGACAGGGGCTGCTTAAGCATCCAGTCTTTTGGATTCATGAGGCAGAGTTCTCAGCCTTCCCAACATTTTGACAACCACTGTTGATTACTCAACCCCTGTCTTGTAAAGCAATCTAATAAATCTCCCTTTGTAGTATGTATTCCTTCAATCAATTCTGTTTCTGTGAAGGCCCCTGATTAATAAAATAATTTTGTTTTATTATATATTGAAGGATAAAACTTATGATGTGCTCATTGTGGCTTCATGTACCTTTGCCATATATAAGGTGCATGCTATTTCTAAACCACAGAGAACCTGGTTTAGACACTATAATAACAACTTTCCTAGTTGCTATGTCAAAATTTTCAAGAGAATGATTTATAGAAAGTTGAGTTTATTCTGACTCGTGGCTTAAAATGTGCAGCCTATCCCTCTAGCAAAGACATGAGAACCATCAGATTATATGGCACTGGCAGTCAGGAAGCAGAGAGAGATGAAATCTGCTGCTTTATTTTATTCACTCCTACAACCCAGATCATTATTTATCATCATCCTCATTTAGGATAGGTCTTGCCACTAGGTTAAATGCCTCCAGAATGGCCCCAACTGACACCTAGATGTTTACCTCTTAAGTTATCCTATATCCTATCTGTCTTAGGGTTTTATTGCTCTAAAGAGACACCATGACAATGGCAGCTCTGATAAAGAAAAACATTTTATTGGGCCTGACTTACAGATTCAGAGGTTTACTCCATTATTGTCATGGCAGGAGATATAGTAGGATGAAGGCATACATGATACTGGAGAAGGAGCTGAGAGTTCTACATTTTGATCCACAGGCAGTTGAAGGTTACTGTCATACTAGGCCCTGAGTGTATGAGACTTCAAAGCCCAACCACATAATGACAAACTTCCTCCAATAAAGCTATAACTCCTAATAGTGCTACTTCTTATAGGCTAATCATTTAAACACATGACTCTGTGAGGAGGCCACACATATTCAAACCACCACAACATCTAGATGATAGTCAAGATAAACAATCTCAAGGTAAATTTGTTTTCTTATTTTTGTTTGAGGAAATTAAAAAGTAGAAGAGGGACATAACATATTCCAACCTGGCAGGGTGAGATTTGAACTAAAGTTTACAAGTTGAACAGCTTCAGTGCCCTATGATAGGTTGACACCAACACTTATCTAATTACTAGCAAATCTTTTTTGGTGATTTTAATCTGGAGATTGTTAGGATGGCATATCAATATTTTAAATAATACCAGAGGATAATCATCTTTTACTGGAAAAGGAAAGCAAGTGTTATTTTGTCATATGCACACATCATTTATACTGTATAGTTCAATAAGCATATCTCACATTTGTTCCTTACAGCTTTGCATAATATTTTATGTCATAATTATAACACGATCATAATTCAGGCTAATTAAAAACTGACAAGTCAGAACTGTTGATGTGGTTAGCTATCCCCCACCCCCAGTTATCAAGCCTTTCTATCCTTTTATAGCAGATTTTAATCCCCTTCCTTAGGGAGAAATCATAGTCTATGAATATGTGGATGAAAGATGCAAATGTATAAGTTGATGAATGTGATGCTTCTTCCTTAAGTTATAGGATACAACTTTCTAACCAGAGGTTGATGGAGGCAGAAAGTGCATGTGTCTTATGGATCACATTTTGTGAATACACTTTCTATAGGAGAAAGAAAGATGGCTTCATAAAGATGACAGTCACCTAAATACAGCATATTAGGGTAGACTGTGCTGTCCTTCCTCTATGAGAACATGGTATCAAGTCACCTTTCTTGTGACCTTTTAGTTTTTCACTGATTTTATGAATATGAATTACAGTAGCATGCCGGTGAGTTATGTAAGATGACATGAATTCGAATTGGACTAGCTCTTCCAACTGTTGGTTGATGACCTTGGACCAGTCAAGTTATCTCCACACTTCAAAGGACTCACAAAATATCAGTGATACCCGATAAGCTGTATAATTTAATGTGTTTCTGGGTTGGGTGAAAATTTAAACAAAAGAAAATACACTGTACCTTTATTAATCTAATCTATATTGTTCATTTAAATACAGCTGTTTGAATCTTTTTTCCATACCTTAAGATTCACTTGTTAAACAAACTACATGATATAGAAGCCTGCCTACCTCAAATCTAAGTTCTCCATATTCTTTGACATTATCATTTAACAGGTTCATTGTTCTTTTTCCATCTTTCCTGTATCTGAGCCACATGTCCAGGCAAATATAATTAGAGATGAGAAACTCAATGGTGCATGCTTCATGCATGAGAATAAACACAGGAGAACTTTGATGACCTTAGAAGTGTGAACACAGAGTGCTGGTAAGAGCTCTACTCAAAGCCTTCATGTCAGTCGTGCTTTGTAGTGCTCAGCTTCTATGGCTTTGTCAAAGTATTTGACATTTATTTCTAATTATGATTAATATAAGGAAGCTACAGAGGTGTGAGAAATTAAGATAAATTATGGAAACAATCATCCAAAAGAAAAGTTCTTTTATACTTCATAATTGTCTCATCTAGTCATAATTAAGGAGAGATGTGAATGTAAAAATCAACAACAAATATTCTCTTCCTTCATATACACATGAGAAACTTAAAATATCTATTATTATAATCATTTAAACAAATACCCAGGATTTTCCTTTAAAAAAATACCATAGTATACCAAATGGCATCATCATGTGATATCAGGATTACTTTGAGTCATGAAAATAAATAGCATTGGATTTGGAAAGTAAATTTTCATTCATTTGAAATAAATTGCTCCTTTAAAAATATTAGGGAATGGCCATAATTTAATAGTGTTAACAGCCCAACGGGAGTTAAGTTACTAAACTGAGAGGCTAATTTTTAAAAATTTTTTTAATTATATGTTTTACTATTTAAAACTGTTAAATTTCAACATATTTTGATCATCTTTTTCCCCCTCCAAGTCCTTCCAGATCCTTTCCCCCACACCCAATTTAAATTGTTTCTGGAAAAAAAAAAAAATTCCCCAGAACACAAAAATGTTGGTAAATTACTCATGAACATTAACAATACGGTGGAGTGGATGAAAGACTCAGTGTCATTCTACTGGAGATAACTGGCTTTGCTCTTTCTTCAGTTGTGTTAGGATATACAGGACTTGCTGTACTAAGAGAACTAGGTTCTGATGATGTGTTATTGCTCCGGCGGCTTTTATTTATTTTATTCTTGTGCTTCCCTTTCCCTATCTTGTGGTCTCTGGTGTTGGATAGCCTAGTGGTCCCCAGGTTGGTGCAGGCCTCCCAGGATGCACGCAGAGCTGTGGTGTATAAAATGTTGTTTCAATCCAAGATTTCAGGTTAAGATGTGGACTGGAAGAAAGATCTGAGACATTTATTTGCTGCTGTCTCTTTCCTCTCTATCTTCCAGGGTTCTTTGGACTTCTGAGAAGTTCTGGGTTTTCAGTATGACCTAGATTCACACTCCCCTTACCAGAAATCACAGTACTGGATGTTTACAAACACTGGAAGTTCCAGGGCCACCAGACTGTATTTCCCACAACTGCTGTGGTGACTGGTGACTCCCCCAGAACACCAGCAAGGAAACTGCCGCTGAAGATACTTTTCCAGTTTCCAGAGAGAACTGGGTTAGGGAAAACTGCCTGTGACTCCCTCAGGTAGCAAAGGGAATGCCATAATTTCCTTTCACGCAGGTGCCTGAATCTGTGCAGATTCTCTCCTAGACACACCCGCTACTGAAATAAGAAATTTTCATTTATCTTTCTTCTTTACTTACATCTTTAACTCATCATTATTATTGTCAACTTCTTTTCTTGGTTGGTTTTATATAGGGTTTGTTTTATTGTTTTCTTTTCATCTTATTAATATTCATATACTCGTGCCATACTCTTGCCTCATCATGTGCTTTATAAGAGTTTGTTATGTGCCAGACTAGTGAGACATAGTACCACGGATGGCACAGATGGTTGGCTTGACCATGTATGTTTATCTATCTTCCTTTCACCAGGTGAACTGTGGGGATTCTACTGAAGAAAACTGACTTGCTCTTCAGCTGTGTTAGGATAGACAGGGCTTGTTGTACTAGAAGAGCTGGTTCTGATGGTGCCATATTGCACTGGTTTCTATAGATTACATTCTTGTGCTTGCCTTGTCCCATATCTTGGATAGCCTGGTCATCCCTGGATGATCCCCATATTACAATTGTGACTTGAGGTGAGAGTTAGGATGGTCTTGCTTTTTTTGTGTGTGTGTCTTCTTTTTCATATATATATTTCTTCTGAACTTTGAACTAAGAACCTAGTTAACTTTGCATTCACAAAGCTAGGATCCTGAGAAAGTTTATATCAAACTCATAAGCCAATGTTTCAATGTCTCCTAAATTCTTATTTTAAAATCTTAATGGTGTGTGTGTTTGTGTGTATGTGTGTGCACATGTATGTGTTGTTCATGTGAGTGCAATGCCTGCTGAAGCCAAAAGAGGATATCCAATCCCTCAGAGGAGTGTTACATGTGGTTGTAAGTGTTACATGTGGATGCCAGCAACCAAACTTAGACCCTCAGCAGGAAGACCAAACACCCTTAACTGCTGAGCTATATTGCCAATCTTCTCTGTAGTTTCTTGAAGAGACTAGTGTTCAAGATTCCAGTTCTCTCCCTCTTCTAATTGCTCTATAGTATTTATTCTGTGTTTTTCATCCAGTTTCCAGGCTTCTGCATCACTTTGTAACTAGACAATGCCTTCCTGGAAAATGTAGATTCATACCAATAATTTCACAATAGCTAATAGGTTTTAGTTACATTTGAGGATACCAAAATCTCTGCTGAATTTTCTTTCCCACCCCCATAGAATCACCCAGTAAATGCCAAAACTGATTCTCAGTCTGAGCTCAGCATCACCCCAGGGAAAATCCCTGGAGAAAATTAGCTCCCCAGGAAATCTGCTTCTCTGTCTTAAATTTCCTAACTTCTTATTTTGAGATAATTCTGAATTTACAGAATTGCAAATACATTACAGGTAGTTTCTATAATCTTATCCCGATATAATTACAACAAAATTTAATAAAATAACTTTAGTAAAACATGAAAATCCAGGCTTTCACGGTCTTTGTTTCTAACAGTAGCCTCTGAGTGACCCAGACTTCTGTCAACACAGATGCACATTTGCATCATGAACCTTGTCCCAAAAAATCTCTGATGATCTGTCAGCATCTCTTTGTGTTTTGTGATTGAAAATTTGGAAGGATATTGTTCAGATACTTTATAGAATAAGTGTAAATTTAGGTTTATTTCTGCATTTCACAGGATTGATCTAGAGTTGTGATTTGAAAGATAAATGAGGGAAATAGAGATGGGGGCATATCAACAGAATTTCTTCAGTATGTGATCTGTGGTCTGTCTGATATATTTTAACATGAGAGGGGGAAAATACATTGATATGAACTGAAATTTAAAAGGGGACGAGATAAAGAGAAAGATAATTAAATCATATAAATAATAGGATCATTGATCTGATAATGTGGTCCAGTGACATTGCTTATATCTACTGGAATGTTTATTAAAATTGAGTCAGTAAGTTCATTTCATCTTCTACAGAGGGGAGAAATTGAGTGGCAAATGCAGTAAAGTGGGAGTCATTATAGTTGTTATACCATACAAAAAACAAATATGAAAGTAAATTTTGTTGTAAGTTATGTAAAAATCAAAATCAGCTGAAGCCATTCTGGAAAGATAAAGATCATAAAGCTGGTACAAATGAACTTATCTATCACACCAATGTTACTGTCCACATACTGAAATAGAATGCAAAGGGGCTGATTTCAGTGACATTAAAGATCTTTTCACTGTAAAGTGCAAAATAAAGAATAAACTTACTTTTCATAAACATATTACATTCTATTCTGGTTTTAAAAAAAGCTATCTCTCAAGGAGAACAAATTAGTGTGAAAAAGTCAACACATAGGTAAATATGTTACAAATATAAGGAAATTGAATTTTCTCATGCTAAAATGGGTAATTTAAAAATAATTATGTAAAGATAGATCAGCCTCTCTGATGCCAGATCAGAATGAGAGATAATCACTATAAACCTGTGTTTAATATGAAAAAGAAATTAAAGGTGGTAACTGGTAGGTAGGTAAATAGGAAGACAAAACACATAGATAGATAGATGACAGATCTACCATTTATCATCTACCAATCATCCATCTTTAATCCATCTATCTATAGATAGATAGATAGATAGATAGATAGATAGATAGATAGATGATAGACAGATGATACACATGCCATGCAGTTGTTAAATATATACATATATACATATATTTGAAAATATCTGTATGGATGATAGATAGATAATAAATGATTGAATGATGACAGACATTTGCATATATGTTTCAACACTTATTCCCAAACTGGTGTTGATGGTTTTTAAAGGTTGTGTAGCTCTGGGAGGTGGTGATATGTTGAATAGATGTATAGTGTGTGGAACTTACAGATGGTAGGTTAGCCAGTTTATGGCCCGATTTCTTCTGTGCATCCTAACAACCAACACTGTGTCACCAGACCTACCATCTCCAGTGCCACTGATGTAAGCTGTTTCTACTGCCAGACTTTCCTGGTTCTCAGGAGCCTCATTATTTTAAATCTTCCCACAACACAAATATAATAACTATAATTGAGTTTGGATGCTTTTTAAAAATTTCTATGCCAAAGTACCAGAAAAAAAAATTCATGGTGTAGAAGTAAATGCCAGAGAACCAAGAAGTTGTATCATATTATTGACTCATTCATACAGAGCTCCCTGGACCAAACACAGCCTGAAAACCATCTCAGTCTGGATAAATGCAGAAGTCTTTTTCTCACCACCAAATAATTACTTCTGGTTGCATTGCCTTTAGGAATTCACAATAAATACTTTCTCTGTACTATAAAGTGGCATAATGGAGAAATTCTATGATCTTTTAGAGTCTGAAGCACCTAGATTCTGGCCCTTTGGGCTTTGAGAATTTCTATTGAAAAGTCAGGAGCAATACTAGTAGGTCTGCCTTTCTACATTGCTTGGTCTTTTCCCTTTGCTGCTTTTAATAGTTTTTCTTTATTTTGGAGGTTTAGTGATCTGATTATTATGTGGCCAGGAAACTTCCTTTTCTAGTCTAGTTGGTTTTCTGTGCTTCTTGTGCTTTGATAGGCATCACCTTTTTTAAGTTAGAAAATGTTTTGTCTATGAGTTTGTTGAATTATTTTTTGAGCCTTTGAAATGTGATTCTTCTTCTTCCTCTATTTCTATTACTCTTAGTTTTGGTCTTTTTATACCATTCCTAGATGTTTTAAGTCAGGAGACTTTTAGATTTAACGTTTTCTTTGACTGATCTACCTGTTTTTTCGATCAAGTCTTCAATGCCTGAGAGTCCCTCTTCCTCCTTTTGTATTCTGTTGGTGAAGCTTTCCTCTCTAGTTCCTGTTTGGATTCTTAAATTTTTGATTTCCAGAATATTCCTTCAGTTTGTATTTTCTTTACTGTTTCTATTTCCAGTTTTAGGCCTTGAAGAGTTTTATTCATTTCCTTGCTTTTTTGTTTGTTCTGAGGTGTGTGTGTGTGTGTGTGTGTGTGTATGTGTGTGTGTGTGTGTGTGTTCTTGGAGTTCTTTAAGGGTATTATTTATTTGCTCCAATTTTCTGTTTGTGTTTTCTTTTCTGATTGCATTAAGGAATTTATCCATTTCCTCCTTGAAGAACTGTATCATCTTCTTATAGTTGGTTTTTAAGGTATTTTCCTTGTGTTTCAACTATGTTAGAATATTCAGAGACTGCTATGGGTAGGATAGTTGGGCTCTAATGGGGATATATTGCCTTGCTCATTATTGATTTGTCTTTTATGATGATGTCTAGGCAACTGGATTTGGGATGATAATAGGGTGATTTATGTTTTTTCCCCTTTGGTGGGTAGGTATTTTGTTCCTTGATTTGTCTTTCCACTTTGAAATTTCAGAGAGTGTAATTGTTCTTTTCCTGGCTTTCTGAGCTGGTATGTTCTTAGGAAACACCTACTGGTGTTAAAAGCTAGGGTAGTGGGATGAGTTAGGAAAGGGAAAGTTACAAGTAAAGGTATTTGTGATCTGTTGGGGAAGGGATCAAAGAGTCAGAGAGGAAAGGGAGCCCACAGCAGGCTTCCTATTACAGAGTTAGGGATGAGACTGGAGAAACAATCTCAGGAACAATAGAAGAGGCATGGCTCCATCATCAGCCTACTTGCTGTCCTGGGAGGAGCAGTGATTGGCTTAGCAGGAGGTGCCTGATGGACTAGGGTGCTGGGAAAAACCAATGAGTGGGAAGTAGGTGATTAGAACCTTGTTGGGCATAGGTGAGAGAGAAGATCCTTGGTCCCATGAAGGCTGAACACCAAGTGGGGAGGGAATTCGAGGGTGGGGAGGTGAGAGTGGTGGGGTAGATGGGGGCACATCCTCATAGAAGCATGAGGAGGGGGGATGAGATAGGAGGTTCCTGGGTGGTGGGGGGACTGGGGTAAGGGGATAAAATCTGAAATGTAAATATAATATCTAATAAAAGAGGGAGATCTGTGGGATCCACATAGAATGGGCACAAGGATGTTCTGCTACAGAGATGGTAAGTTGACTGGGAAATTGGATCTGCAGGAATAGAGAGAGAAAATAAAGATTTCAAGCAGCCTACCTGGTTTTCTCTCAGGCATGATCTGTGGTTTAACAGGGGATGCCTGCTGGAGCTGGTGGATGAGATACCATGACCAAATGGGATAAGAAGATTAGGGGGGATGATCTTTAAGCTCTTCAAGACATATGGGCAAGAAGACTGTAGCTGGTATTCTGTTGTAACACTAAGTACACGACTGGGGTGGATTTGGAGTGGAGGAGAGACTGGTTCTGCTTAGCTCCTGTGTTCCCTGTGGCTACCTGGTGGTTTTCAATAATGGGATGGGTTTCTGAAAGAAAGAATGGTGGAGAAGATCTTTATGTTCCACTCAGGACGGTGTCAGAGACAGAAGGAAGACCACAAAAATTTTCCTGCTACAGAGCCAGGGATGAGATTAGGGGAAAGGGTACTGAATCAACAGAGTAATAGGAGAGATTTAGGTACTCCCTTAGCCTATTTGTTGCCCTGGGAGGAAAGGACCTTCATTTAGCAGGAGGTGCTTGCTGAGGTTGGAGTCTTGGGAAAAGCAACAACTAGAGGAAGAACATAAAAATGGAAATATCTGTAAGATCTTGAGGAGACAGGGATGGAAGTAGGGGGGACATTGAAGTTTGCCACAAGTATTCTGCTGCAGAGGTGGGGATGAGACTGAAGGAATGAATCAGAGAGAGAAAGAGAGAGAGAGAGAGAGAGAGAGAGAGAGAGAGAGAGAGAGAGAGAGAGAGAGGTTTGCAGGCAACCTCAAAGGAGAGAATCTATTTAGGCGGCGTACAACATGGGATGAATTGCAGGATGGGGTCATGTCCTTAATATGTTTACTCAACAGAGACTCCACACCCTGGACATCTCTGTTTTAGGACCAATATGTCTCTGCTCAGTGGCTCAGGATCCTCAAATGTAGAATTTAGAGAAAATTCAGTCTACTGGAATGAAGGGCTTAAGAACAAATGCTTCTCTAATTGCACCAACAACCAAAGATTAGACCTTACCTTTTAAATGCAGACTGAACATAACATAACATATGCATAACATATGAACATATGCATAACATGAACTTGTTGAAGTAAGGATACAATTTTGAAAATTAGGAAAACAGAACATCAAATGAAAACAATAGTACAATGCTAGCTGCAAGAACACCAGAGCTCCCTATGGTTATTCTCACCCATGCACTTCATTTTAGTGTATGCAGGAAGACTCTGTTAAATGGCTATGTCAAGAATATGTTTTCAAATCCTTCCCTTATTTTTGATCTTCCACTATACCCTCTGACATAGCACAAGCTCATTGAGGATATGGATAGACCAAGGTGAAAATTTAAAGGAAATTGCTCTCAGAATTTCACAGGAAAAATTAGGAAATTGTAAAAAGACTAGAAAATGTTGAGATGACTTTTCTATG
The DNA here is from genome assembly GCF_011762505.2 of Arvicanthis niloticus. Taxonomy (NCBI): domain Eukaryota; kingdom Metazoa; phylum Chordata; class Mammalia; order Rodentia; family Muridae; genus Arvicanthis; species Arvicanthis niloticus. The sequence continues at coordinate 45,906,535 of NC_047670.1, forward strand.
TCAGGCTTTGGGTTATTTTGGGTTTACTTAAGATATTTTATTATTTGTACTACAGATAATGTATATTTCTTAAGTCTAAATATCTAACCTTCTCATACAACCATGAGAAGAGATTTCTAGTATTGAAAGACTATGACAGCATTATAGATACAAGTACAGAGGTTTCTGGTTGTTTTCAGTTTAAAATTTAAAGTTCATAGTAGTTTATTTAAAGAGGCAGAAGTGACTTCTTCCTCTTTCTCCTCTTCTAACTTTCCATCTATGTTCTCTCTCTCTCTCTCTCTCTCTCTCTCTCTCTCTCTCTCTCTCTCTCTCTCTGCCTGCTAGCCTCCTCTTTGCCTCTAATTCTTAACAAAAAAAAACAATGTTAACAACCTGTAATAGTGATATCTGTACTAATATTTTACCATGTTGAGATATCTATATTCCTCATACAAAACCATGATAAGCATCTAAGAGAATAGATACACTAATTAGCTTAATTTAGCCAGTAGAGTGTGTCTATATCAAAATATCATGTTGTATGCCAGGAGTGCATTCAATTACTTGTCAACTAGACAAGAACTGTAAAATGAAAACAGCAAGCAAGGAATTATAGCAGGAAAGAGGGCTATAAATATCTCACATAAAAATTTCAGACAAATAAAATTTTTTAAGACAAGTGGATCAGAAAATAAGATGAGATCTAAGTTCCTCAAGTAAAAATTCTGCTGCTTCTTGAGCCAAGCATCACAAAAGTAATTATCATATAATTTGTTGATTTCAATCCCAAGTGAATGTTTGCCAAACACTCCCTATCACAGAGCTATTGTGCGTTAAATATTTATGCCCAAGCTGTTTCATGGAAATCTTGAGTCTATACTTTGCTTTTAGAATTAATTTATTTCTAATTTTTTAATGCAATGTAATTAGCTGAATTGCTCTTAGAATATAATCACTTGTTATATATTTGAATAGTTAATCATGGCTTTGTGGAAATGTGACTGGCTTATAATCATCTACATGTCTGTCATGTTCTTTTTGGCTAGAACAGTATGACTGAGTTTCATGTCTGGTTAGAAGGAAGCACGTGAGCAGTGACTCCCAGACATAGTTTTAGCCCTCTATTAACTGAAATCGAGGATGAAAATGTAGAGTTTTAGAAATGTCCTTTGCGACTTGTTATATGAACATAACTGGTTAATTAGCACTTTGTAGGGAGGACAAGATTTGACACATCCTTGACCCAGGTTAGTTAGATGGCTCAGCTTTGATTTCTCAATGCAGACAATTGTCACATTAGATGACAGTGTCTGGAAAACTCCCTCACACTTTTCATATATTTTTATAATTTTTAAAGATAGGTCATAGGTTACATTAGACTCACTCACATTTGTGGCTCCAATCTTCCCATTTGCATGAAGATTTCTGATTTGCAAAGACTGTTTATCACACAGTTCTTTCTTTCTGAATTTTCACAAGGCATGGTGACAGTATATCTATTTTACACCTTATGGAATGAAGTTCAAATGAGGTTATTTCTTGGCTGAAAGCTAACAATTTCAAACCTTTATAGGCAGAGCTGTTATCCTGTATCTATCTTCTTTCATTTCTGACCTTATTTAAAAAAATGACCCTTTTGTTTCTGACCCCTTTGAACACTATAATTTATCTGCACTCAACCAGGTGATCTGTGATTCTGTCCCCCTTCAGAGTCGGGCTTCAGTGTCCTTTGACATGTTCAAGTTCAATCAGAAATTTGACCATGTCCAGGAACAGGTCTTCAATGGCTCTGCCTTCTTGATCTTTAGGAAATATAGGAGGGGGTGCTGAATTACAGCTGGGCTTTGTGCCTCAGATTGCCTTTGCCTAGGAGTCAGTCACACATGTGGCCTGTGTTTTATCCCTCGGCTATGCTAACAATGGGGAAAAAACACCTGAAAGATGGGCATATCTGACATGACATATTTCTTGCTGTATTAGTGTTCCTTAAGTGGGGATATAGTTTAAGAAATGGCTTACCCAACCAGCAGGTAACAGCTACTTCTGATCACTAAGAGAATAAGGGCAATTTTGATTTTTTTTCTATATTTTTCTCTATGCTAAACAATATACTAAGCAGTTTTGTAGCCACAAATCCAAAATGCTTTATCAATAAAGGTATCATTTGTCATTTATCAAAGATATCATATATCAAGGATATAGAGATGAAGACTAAAATGAAATTGAGTTCAGATACAAGTCTCTATCATGCCCAAGGTGGGCCTGAGGAATGCTCACTCAGTACGTTTGAAATCATTGATCCCAGCCACATTTTCTCTTAGCTCCAATTAGTCTTCATTTGTCAATCTAGTATTTGTTTTAGTTTTGGTTCCCACCATTGTCATAAAACACCATGATAAAAGCAACTTGGGGAGGAATAGGTCTATTTCAACTTCTGCTCCCAAAGCACATTCCATGATGGGAGAAAGTCAGGGCAGGAACTCACACAGTGTAAGTGGAGTCAGGTGCTGATTCAGAGACCAGGGAAGGAGTGCTGCTTGCTGGCTTGCACCCTGTGGCTTGTTCAGCCTGATTTCTTATAGCACCCAGGATCACTGGCCCAGAGATAGGACTACCTTAAGTGAGCTTTGTCTTCCAGCATCAATTGTCAATCAAGAAAATGTACCACAGACATACAATCCATACTGGTGGGGGTATTTTCCCAGTTGAGGTTCTCTCTTTATCCTAATGACTGTTACCTTGTGTCAAGCTGATATGAAACCAGAAAGCACAGTGGTGGATACAAGAATGCCACCTGATTTTTTTTTCTGCAAAGTGACAGATGTGTATGCTAAAGAAGTCTGCTTACTTTCTAAATTCTCATGACTGGAAAAGAAATAAAGAAAGCCAATAGCATTTTGACTCATTCTACTGTTTGGGCAGATGATTTAAGGCTTCAAGAAAATGCAGTTTCTACTGAAGAATGAATTGGACACAGTCTATTGGCTCTGCCCTGCCTTTCAGTATTTTCTAGTTCAGATTTCTTTCTTTTCTTTTCATTAATCATTCTTGTCATTTACATCTCAAATGATACCCTCCTTCCAGGTTACCCCTCCACAACACCCACATCCCATCTGCCCTCTCCCCATTCCCTTTGCCTCTATGAGGGTGTTCCCCCATCCACCCACAAACTCCCTTCCCACTGCTCCAGCATCCCCTTATGCTGGGGTATCAAACCTTCACAGGACCAAGGGACTCTCCTCCCATGATGTCAGACAAGGCCATCCTCTGTTACATATGTATCTGGAGCTATGGATCCCTCCCTGTACAATTCTTGGTTGTTAGTCTAATCACTGAGAGCACAGGATGATCATGAGAGCTGGAGGGAGGGGGGACCTAGAAGAGAGAAGGAGGGGGAGTGAAAAAAAGGAGGGTGGGATCAGGTACTTGAGGGGACCAGAGAGAGGTACAGAGGGTCAAGAAATTCAATAAAAATATGTAGCAGTAAGGGATGAGGGACTAGGGGGTCCCAAATACCAGGGAAGCCAGAGGCTCCCAGGAACCAACAGGAATGAGTTTATCTGAAATGTGCAGTGAAAGGAAGATAGAACCCAAAAAGACCACATCCAGTAAGTAGGCATGGCTGTCAGTCGAGGGATGGGGCTACCTACCCATCTCAAAGTTTTTAACCCAGAAATGTTCCTGTCTAGTACACATTTGTTTTGCATGCCATGGAAGCTCATTGATAATTTTGAAAACTTCATTGTCCACTTTTGGTTCCTCTTAGATTTACTGGGGACGCTTGAGACAAACATGAAAACAAACTCCCACATCTGAAGCTATGACCTTAGAGTTTGCTACTGAAAGAACTTTAACTCAAATAATAAACTTACATTTTTGAAGTTTCTATAGTCTTCACTCATTTACAGGCTAATTAAATTCCTCAGTTTTTTTCTTTTTTGTTGCCCCTTTCTACTTTATCAAGTGATCATTTCTGACTTTGCCTCTGAAGGCAGGCAGATAAATACTCTGATTACTTGGTTTGTCTTCATGAAACCCCCACCTAGTAATTAATGCCAATGACATATATATGTGGGGAAATGTTGTCTAAGGCAATATTTCCTTATTTGTCTATTCTGTGGACTTTTAAGACCATATCTTTTCTCAAACAGCCTGAGGGCACATGTACAATGAATAAGTCTGCTAATTAAGATGCAGCTGCTACATCAATAAAACATCAGATAGATGCAGCAGAACATATGAGGATATGAAGGTCCCACTCTTTTGTTAAATAGGGATTTTAACTTTCTTTCCTTAATAGGTTTGTGATATTCCCTGAGTTATCTAATTGGGGTTAGGATCATAAATACCCAGGTCGCCTGTAAAAACAGCATTGATTTCAGAGAAGCCAGAGTGGATGTCACAGCTCATGCTTAGACATTTATGGATGAAGCTGAGGAGATAGGAAACTAGATACCCCAACAGCTAAAAAGAAGGATGTTTTTGGTCTGTTAACTTCATGTTACTCCCTTAAGATACTTGGATTTCTCCACAGCAGTAGGCAAACCTGTGTGCTCGTACTACAGAGAATCAAAGCATGTGATCCGAGTCAATGTAAATTACCCATTCTGTATCTCAGATTCTGTCATACCCTGAGCCAGCTATGTCTGGTTTCTTCATACAACCTTGGGTGGGAGTTGGTTACAATATGCAGTACTTTATTGTTGTTTGCTTGTTTTGGCTTTTTGTTTTGTTTCTTTTGGAAATGTTGTTAGCTGAAGCTGATTTTAAATTGCCTGTATAACCAAGGGTAGCATTGAAATTATAGTCACTTTAAAATAATAATAATTTATTTATGAATAACTATAATATTATCTGTGCTTGGAGCATTCAATCTCTTAATGTAATAACATTAAAGGAAATTTCTTCAGTATCTTTCTTTTCAGATATATTTTTTAAAATCATGATGGAATGTTGAAATCTGTCCAAATAAGTTTTCTGCATGTATTGAGCTTAGGAATTGTATTTTCCATTATTAAAAATCCTATGTATAAAATTATTTGTCTACCTGTTATGTCCTAGGAAGAAATCTACTTGAACATGAGGTGCATTTCTTAGAATGTGTTACTCAATCTGTTGTATTTGTGTCAGGATCATTGAACTGTAATATTCATTCTATAATTTCCTTATATGGTTTGAGTTGCTTACAGCACTACTTTTATGAAATGTGTTTCGCAGTAGTACGTCCTTAAATGTTAGAAGTTTGAGACAGATAGAGTTTCATCTCTTTTTAATATTAGTGAACTTCCCAGTAAAGTCATTTCACAGGGTGTTTCGGAAGAGTATGATCTTTTTGTATATTTTATATAGATTTATCCATTTTATTTGGATTATAAAACTTTTGCTTTCTAATTTTTCACTTTTCTAATTCTTTTGCTTTTCTAATTCTTCTACCGATTTTTTTTTTTTTTTTTTTTTGCTTCTGTGGTCGTATTTCTTTTACTTTATTTTTCATTTCTGATTATATTTATTTGAATTTGAATTTATTCACTTTAATTTCTGTCTTGTTAAAGGTTTAAAAATACTGTCTACCTAAAAAACATCTTTTGGTTTTAAAAATGCTTCATTTCTATTTTTTTCCCTGAGATTTCTTACATCTGTTTTTGCTTTCTTCCCTTTGGGTACTTTCTTTGCATTAAATGATTTTAGTTGGTTCTGTTTTCACTTCCTTGATATATAGATTACACTATTTGGTTGAAAGCATTGACTTTCCTTTATTTCACACTGTTTGCTTCTTGCCACAAATTCCCCCTCTTTTATTCGGCATTGTCTAAACTACTGAGAGTTAAGATTTGATAGTTTTTAACTTAGTTTTTGAGATTATAATACAATTATATTTATCTTCTCTGTTTCTTTTTTATTAGATTTTTTTTTTTTTTTTACATTTCAGGTGTTATCCCATTTCACCATCCAGAAACCCCCTATCTCATCCCCACTCTTCCTGCTTCTATGAGGATGTGCCCTCATACACCCACCCACTCCCACCTTCCCACCCTCAAATTCCCTCACACTGGGGCATCCAGCCTTCATGGGACCAAGACCTCCCCTCCCACCTATGCCCAAAGGGCCATCCTCCCCTACATATACAGCTGGAGCTATGGGTCCCTCCCTATGTGCTCCCAAGCTGGTAGTTTAGACACTGAAAGCTCTGGTTTCTTGGCATTGTTGCTCTTCTTATGGGGCTACAAACCCTTTCAGCTCCTTCGGTCTTCTCTTTAACTCCTCCACTGGAAACCCCCTGATCAATTCTTACCTGTGAGCATCTGCCTCTGTATATGTCAGGCTCTGGCAGACCTCTAAGGACACAGCTATATCAGGCTCCTGTTGCTGTGCACTTCCTGGCATCCATATCAGCATCTGCCTTTGGTGACTACATATGGGATATATACCCAGGTGGAATGTTCTCCAGACGGCCCCTCCTTCCATTTCTGTTCCACACTTTGTCTCCATATTTGCTTTAATGAGTATTTTGTTATTCCTTCTAAGAAGAACCAAAGAACACTTTGCTTTTCCTTCTTCATAAGTTTCATGTGGTCTGTGAGTTGTATCTTGGGTATTGCAAGCTTTTGGGCTCATATCCACTTATCAGCTGGGTCCTCCAGTAATGCTATGTCCAATTTTCTGTGGAACCACCAGACTGATTTCCAGAGTGGTTGTATCAGCTTGCAATCCAACCAACAATAGAAGAGTGTTACTGTTTTTCCACATCCTTGTCAGCATTTGCTATCACCTGAGTTTTTGATCTTAGCCAATCTGACTGGTGTGATGTGGAATCTCAGGGTTGTTTTGGTTTGCATTTCTCTGATGACTAAGGATATTGAACATTTCTTTAGGTGATTCTTGGCCATTCAAGTTTCCTCAGTTGAGAATTTTTTGTTTAGCTCTGTACCCCATTTTTAATAGACTTATTTGGTTGTCAGAAGTCTAATTTCTTGAGTTCTTTGTATATATTGGATATTAGCCCTGTCAGATGTAGGATTGGTAAAGATCTTTTCTCAATCTGTTGGTTGTTGTTTTGTCCTACTGACAGTGTTCTTTGCCTTATAGAAGCTTTGAAATTTTATAAGGCACCATTTGTCAATTCTTGTTATTAGAGCATAAGCCATTGGTGTTCTGTTCAGAAACTTTTCCCCTGTGCCCAAGTATTTGAGGTTCTTCCCCTCTTTCTCTTCTATTAGTTTCAGTGAAAGTTTATGTGAAGGTCCTTCATCCACTTGGACTTGAGCTTTGAACAGGGAGATAAGAATGGATCAACTTTCATTCTTCTACATGCTGACCTCCAGTTGAATCAGCACCATTGTTGAAAATGCTATCCTTTTTCTACTGGACCATTCTAGCTCCTTTCTCAATGATCAAGTGACCATAGGTGTGTGGGTTCATTTCTGGGTCTTGAATTCTAGCAATCTACAGATTTAATGCAATCCCCATCAAAATTCCAACTCAATTCTTTCAAGAGATAGAAAAAGCAATTTGCAAATTCATTTGGAATAACAACAACAACAACAACAACAAAAAACAGGATAGCGAGAACTATTCTCAACAATAAAACAACTTCTGGGGGAATCACCATCCCTGACATCAAGCTGTACTACAGAGAAATACTGATTAAAAACTGCATGAGATTGGTACAGAAACAGGCAAGAAGATCAATGGAATAGAATTTTTACTTTAAATTCTCTTATATACTCCTGACACTCTTTTAAATTCATAGCCTCTTATTAAATTGGCTGTTATGTTCATATTTGTATGTGCTTATATTCTATATCTATCTATCTATCTATCTATCTATCTATCTATCTATCTATCTACCTATATCTATATCTATATATATTAATATATATATACATATTAAGGAGTATATAATATGAATATGTATAACACATACACACACACACATTTCTTAATACAACCTGGTCAGTCTGAAAAATGTTCCTTATATACATTTCAGTTCTGACTATTTGGTAATGGAAAGTCAACTGGCGTGTTCTCTCTTGAGAAGGACTATTTTCCCACTCTATGTTCCTTAGCTGCTCATAGATCTTTGTGTCAGTTTGAGGCCATGTAGGCTTTTCCTTGTCTACTTTGGCATATCTGTTATTGTGATTCTGGTTCAGTTCATGTGTTGGCATTCACATTGTTAAGATTTCATGGTAAAGCTGCTGACACTACTGTATTTTGTTTTCTCAGTTACATATACAATTCTAGATTCATATGCATCAGATTTTCTCTGTTTTATCTTTGATTTCTTCTCTGACTCATGAATGGCTGAGTATATTGTGGATTTTATCTTTTTATTCTCCAATTATTTCCATTTTCATATGATTTTGATCACAAGGGATGCATATTATGATTTTAATCTTTTGAAACATACTAAAATATATTAATATTGTTTTGTGACTGGACATGGGTACTATTGGAGAGTTCTGTCAGTGTTTAAGAAGGGTATTTATTTGCTGTTAGATGTTATGTTTCATATGTATCTTATAAGTTCAATTTTCCTGCTCCTCAAGCTTTATGCATACTTATCAATTTTCTGTCTAAATTATCTGTACACATGAAAGGTGAACACTGAAGACATTTAATATATTTCTACCATTATCTTCAGTGTCTTTGATTCACATTTGTTTTGTATTTTCAAGTGCTGGCATATGTCCTAGGAAATTATATATTTAAAACTTTTATAGCTCATTGACAACCTGATTTGTTTATAACTGTCTGGTGAACATGTTTTCTCTTGTAACATATTTTGGCTGAAAATTAATTTTTCTGCAACTCCTTAAGCTTGATTTTTCTTTACATTGAAAAAAAAAAAAAAAAAAAAAAACCTTTTATTCATCCATATTCAGCCTTGTGTCCTTAAAGAACCAGTTAATTTCATATAGGCAGAGTAAAAGTGTCTCATCTTTTCCTTTATAACCTACTCAACTGCCTTATATCTCTAGTTGTAGAATTTCATCTATTTATATTTAAAATAATCATGGATAAAGAAGGATGGCCTGTTCAGTTGAAGCTAGTTGAAGATCTTTGAAGTTCCTATTACTGGAAGCATTTACAGTTCCATAATATGAAAATCTTTGGGTATAAATTATATAAATAGTGCTTTCCCTATTTTGATACTAGCTTCTTGTTTGGGGACTCTGATAATCTTTATATTAGTTATTATGGCAGCTCTTAATTGTCACAATCAAATATTGGAGGTACTAATTTATAGCTTTGGACTTGTTGCTCTGTGACAGATATTATCCACTGCACTGTCCCTTGGAAGGAGTCATCCCTATATTTATAAATACATAGTGGAGCTTACCCTATGTCACATGGCAGAAACATGAAGATAATGAGAGTGATCTGCACCAATTATCTAAAAAGGCATGTCTCACTGACATAATCTTTTCAACTAGAACTCATCTTCAATAGCTGTATCCCTACCCATAGAATCCAAGATCTTGGCCCAAACCTTTAACTCATGAGGATAAGGTCATTGCAGATAAAATCTAACAGTATACTTAATGAGACCCTTTTTTATTTCTTTTATTGGATACTTTTGTTATTTACATTTCAAATGTTCTTTTTCCAGGTCTCCCCTCCAGAAACCCTCTATCCCATCCCCATTCCCCTCTCCCTGCCTCTATAAGAGTGCTCCCCACCCAGCCACCCACTCACACCTTCCCATCCTGGCATTGCCCTACACTAGGGCATTGAACCCCACAGGACCAAGTGCTGCTTCCCCCATTTATGTCCAACAAGGCCATCCTCTGTCACATACTCGGCCAGAGCCATGGGTCCCTCCATGTGTACACTTTGGTTGATGGTCCAGTCCTGGGGAACTCCAAACTGTTACTCCCCCCATGGAGCTGTAAACCTCCTCAGCTCCTTCAGTCCCTTCTTCAACTCTCCATCAGGGACCTCACACTCTGTCCGATGGTTTGTTGTGAGTATCCACCACTGTATTTGCCAAGCTTGATTCCATTTTACTGACAAATGTGCTTTAAAACAACATTATTATTTATCAGCATTTCTGAATTCCTCATGACCCTACTCTGGACATGATAACCTAACATTAATTTTTCCTTAACTAGAAATATCCATGGTCATGAATCCAGTTTATTGACAATGCAACATATCATGGACTTAATACAAAATAAATCATGAAGCATCATGTTTAACCAGATATGCCCACAGATAATGCCATGCCCTTGAAATTTAAGGAGTTGCGACTGTCTACAGTTTTGGATCCTTGCCTCATTGTTCCAACTTCTCAGGATTGTACCAGGATAATTATTCTGCTACACTGTCTTTTCAGTGAAACTCTGTGACTAGGCAGTAGAAGAGGAGGTAGATCTGGGAGAGAAAGAGAGGAAGGGAAGGGGAGAAAAAGAAGAAGGGGAGGGAAGAAAGAGAAGAAGAAGGGGAAGAAAAGGAGGCTATCAGCCCTGGAGAACTACAGGTGGGTCAAAAGCTGTCCTGGTTAGCAACTTCTATCTAAAGGTTAGATATTGGGTAACAACTTTAATTGTGTGGGCTTCTTGTTGATTGAGCATTTCTAAATATTTAAATCCTTTAGATAATCATTAAGCTTTAAGAGTCTCATTTCTACCAGGTACTACTGATAGATGGCAGATATTGTCTAGGGTTCAGTTGAGCTTTGTGGATGCAGCATCGGGGATTAGCAGAGCCATCCCCCATGCCAGCATCTTGTGGGTGCCAGGGCCTGTGCATCTAGTTAGCAAGAGCCCTGGTCAGAGTCGAGGAGCAGTGGGAACATAGTGGCTGCCTGGGAACAAGCCAGATGGAGATTGGGGGCCGTTTTCTAAATATCTCCCTTATAAGTGGCACATCAACTCAGGGCAAAAAATATCACTAGAAATTTAAGACTATTCACCTGAGAGTTGTATTTTTATTTTTTTAAGTGAGTGTGTGAGTGAGTGAGTAGAGGTGATATGAGTAGAGGTCATGTGACTTCAGAGTGGGAACTTTAAACAAAGAAACAACTGTAACCAGGTCCCCTGCTGAGAGAAATTGCAGACTGCTCTGAGTTAAGAGAGCTGGTTTCTAAATATCATCCCTACATGGGGTCTAACCAAAGACAAACTTCTCCTTGTCTTGACTTCATCTTCTCTCCATGCAAGCTATGTATGCCCAAGTGCTACAACATGTCTTGACTCACAATAACTACAACTCCATACCAAAATCCTCGATGTCGCTTCATACTAGCTGTACACCCAACTAAATATTATTCTTTTAAGTCTCCCATCCCTTCCATGTCCACTGTTGAGACAGTCTGATCAGTCACTGACTTTATGTCCATAGGAAATATTACAGTGAGAACTCATTTATGGACAAGAAGTTTGTACTACACAGAAATATTTTTTGAGAAAAAGGGAATATTACACCATAAATCTGTCACATAAAAGTGATTTCCGATTTCTGTCTTCACTTGGATGCATCTGAACAAGAAATATTACCTTGCTTCTATGTACAGTGTTCTCTAACTGTCCTGTTTGTATGTTTAATGACTATATTTAATGACAAAGCTAGCAAAGGGATGACAAATGAGAATGCAGGGTGCTAAAGATACTGATAGATATAGAAGGCAAGAAATCCTAACACACACACACACACACACACACACAAGCACAGCTAAGTTTCATAATCTTCTTTTACCACTAAAAGGAATAATTTGCTTTATTACATTATAACCTCTTCATGACACTGACCAGGTATCCCTGCCTCACAGAGTATGAGTGCCATCCACCTATTCATAAGAAGCATTAAATGGGGCTAGAGACTGATATGAGGATATAATGTGCCAAATATTGAGGCATGGGTAAAAAAAAAAAATTAAGAAGCACAAAGAAGAGAGGATTTACTGAAAATGTGAGACAATTTCTAAATTCTAGGTAGGGGATATAGTCATGGCAAAAAAAAAAAAAAACTAAAACAACAAAAAAAACCTAAAATAGTTATAGCTGATAGGAAAGCAAGGATTTTTGTTTGAAATCTCATTTTATTTTGCACATTTCAAAATTGTTTATGCCAGCAAAATATTATATCAACTCTGAGATACTGTCCCATATAAATTTATTTCTCTTCATATACTGCTCCCCCTGTCCACTACATAGGTACTCTTACAATCCTATGTTGGGAAAATTTATGCCATTGTAGGTAAATCAGTTGTTTTGGGACAGTGTGATCATATACATAGCTATAAATATAAGTTTATTTCTCTGTTTAGCTGTAAGACTTTCTCTTTGTTAAAAACAAAAAAATAACAACTTTTGTTGGTGTGTTTTGAAGTTTGGAGAGTGGAAATTTAACTGTCTGAGACTCATTCCATATACCTGAATCTCTTTATTTCGTCAAATTTAGAATTTTCAGCCACCATAATTTCAAATAGTCTGTGATTTCTTTTATGACCCATCTTTGAGACGTGTCCAGTAGAGATGATGGAGCTTACTTTTCCTACACATCCCTGTGTTTTGCTCATTCTCTTTACCCTGTCCTGTTTTTTAAAAAATTTCTTTAATTCAATTATTTCCCTCAGTTATGTTTTCACTTTTTTCTCCCTCAGATTTTCTACACTATTTCTTATTCATTAAAAAAGACACTCATGATGAATTAAGTGTATTATTACCTTATGATTGATATCAGTTTCTTATTTGATGATCCCACCATCTAATTGATTTGCTGAACCAGAGTCTAGATCTATAGTCTATGCTGTTCTCATCTTTATGATCCTCCTACCTAAGTGTCCAGAGTGCAGGAACAATTGGCACATGCCAGCATGCTTGACTCTAGCATTATATTCATCTTCGCCTTGAAGTGAGTTAACATATTTTTTAATACATACTACACTACTATGTCATAGTTCTTAAACATGCAACATAATTTTTTTAAAACTTTGGACATTGTATCTACTATAACATTCACTTTAGCATGGGCCTTGTCTGACTTCCATGGATGCTATAACAACCAAGGTCAACTTTAATTTTAGATCCCATGAAGATTTATTTTGGTATCCTGAGTTTATTCCCTACCCCTTCTATGATGCTCATGTCAAGGTCATGTCTCCAAGTGTCTCTGCCTGTGATAGCTGTTCACAGTTCCCACTGAATCCTCCTGATTTGTGTTGAAAGAGAACTTAAGATACTGAAGCCTCTGTCCTGTGACACACAGCTTTACTGGCTCTTTTTTTTTTTTTTCACTCCATCAACCAGCATTAAGAATCTTTCAATAGAACTGATTAGGTTTGCCTCATTAGCCAAGTATTTTACTATGCAAGTACAAGGACCAGAGTTCAAAATCGAGTACTATAGGAAAAGCTGGGCATGGTGATGAGTAAGGTATTCTTTTTCAAGGAAGTCAAAGGTGGTTAGCAATGTTACTTAAGGTTGGTTGTCTTTGGAACTCCAGAGACATAGTCACACATATACAGTAGGTGTGTGTGCTTACATACACAGATACAAACACACATACACACATAACACACACACACACACACACACACACACACACACAGGGTATGAGAACTAATGTGGAGAAAGAACATCTTTTCTACAGTTTTAACAGGGCTTCTCCTGATGTGCTCCCTTTGTTGGTGGTGGAAGATGTTTCCACTGTGTTAAGGAGGGTTCTTCCTCAATCCACAGGCCCCTAGGAGGCTCAGACACACTGAGGCTAGACAACTGACTTTTTATGTTGAATAAGAAAACCCTAGGCACTCCAGGTGTGGAGCTTAAAACATCTCACACTCTTAGTACTTTGTTTTTCTTCCTGTGTAATTTGAGGACATTCCAGTGTTTAGTGTTAATGCCAGAGAACAAAAATGCCTTATACCATGTTCATACCAGAACTATGAAATAGGCATTTTAATATGATTCCTATGTTCTAATAAATTTTTATCTCTAGGGACAAGAAATCAAATTAGAACATAATATTGTGTGATATTTTCTATTGATTGTATTTGACAAGTTATTATAAGGGAAAGATGAGCTAAAAAATTGTCTTATTGTAAAAGCATGGAAAAATATAGGAGAAGATGAACCAGAAGTCAGAGGAATTTCAGAGTTTCTAGAGGTGTCTGGTTTTCAAAGACCAATGTAAAACTGAAGTGAGAAAAAGCCTTTGTCAAAAACTAAATCTGCACAGGACTGTCAGATCTATTGTTGAATAAGCTTGAATAGAGGAAGTATAGACATCTTGATTTTTTTCCATGATATAAAGGTGTTTCTTTTTCTTTCTGATATATACTTCTTTTGTTGGATATTTAATTTATTTACATTTCAGATGTTATCCCTTTTCCCTATTGCCCCCCATAAGTCCCCTATCCTATCCCTTCTCCTCCTTTTTGCTTTTGGTGCAGACCGGTAGGATGTGCTGAAGAGGCAGAGGAAGGAGGAACTGATATATACTTTAAGAATAATGTTGTTGTTGGTTTCTCTGGCAAGACAAATATGCCATTGTTGGCTTCTTGACTAAATAAAAAATAATATTATTGAAATAGAAAATGGAAAGTTTTCATCTATTTAAACTTCTATTTAGTTTCATGTTATTATTTCACATTTCATCTTTTCTAGTAGAAGAAAACCTGTGTGTGTGTGTGTGTGTGTGTGTGTGTGTGTGTGTACTTGTGTATATGTGTATGTGCATATGTATGTATAACATGCACCTGAGGATGTGGGTGAATGTGTGTCTGCTTAAGAATGTGCATGTCCTCAGAATCAATTTTTGTATCATGCCCCAGTGCTGCTAACAAAGCAATGAGCAACTATGCTCACATCTTACATGGGTCCCGGGGATCTGAACTCAATTTCTCATTTTTTTAAGATCAAGTACTCTTACCCACTGAGCCATCTACTCAGCTCTAAGAAAAATTCTCCATCTCTGGAAGAGCCCGTGCTTTCCAGAGAAAATCAGGAATTCATTTCACAGTGTCCTTCCTCTTTAATTTAGAAGGTACTTCTCCTTTTTACAGTGATATCCTTAACATCTTCAACAAATGTTGATCCTGCTGACTTTATCATCCTTGCCCCATGTCTAGATCCAATGTATTAAATGACTAATAAGTGTGAACTTATGATATATATATATGTTTATGTATATAAAATTTAATATTGAAACTTTCTTAAAGACCCTAAGTGAATATTTGCAGTAACCAAATTATAAATTAAAGCATTTCAGAATGAAATCAATGGAGCTCCCCTTGCATTTGACAACCAAACTGTAAAATCCTCTTGGTTCGCCTATCCTCTTTGCCTGACTCACTCTTCAGCCACGTAAACTCTTTATCTTTTCTTAAGACACTCTTAGAAGCTTCTTTCTCCATCATGTCCTGGCTTGTCCTCTTGCTTATCCTGGAGATATCCCTTTCTTTGTTCCATGTCACAGTCTTACTACCATTTCTAGATTTATCCCCTTCCTTCAGGGTGGATGCTCTCCATTCCAAACACTTCTGTCATCTTTTTTTTTTATAGACGAGCTAAATTAGTGAACTTGCTGAAATATGAAGAATATTTCTTGAATTTGTGTTTGATTGAGCAAAATAGTACTTGTCTGTCACTGTCATATTTCAATTTAAAGAACCTTACATAATTACTTAGTAAATCAAAGAGAAGTAAGCTGTGTGGTGGTGGTGATTGCATTTAATCCCAGCACTTGGGAGGCAGAGGCAGGTAGATCTCTGAGTTTGAAACCATCCTAGTATACAGAGAAAGTTTCAAGACAGCCAAGTCTACCCAGAGAAATCTTGTCGCAAACAAACAAACAAACAAACAAACAAAAAGCAGAAGTAAATTGGATCCTTTTCATAATTTACTTAATAAAATGAATGTTCCATAATAGAATAATTATTTGGTGGATAAATTTGTTCAAAGAAACAGAATTTATTTCAAGGCAGGAAGTCGTTTTAAAACCACATTTCCAGTTCCATTTATTAGCAAAATTACTATTTATATCCTCACTTAACAAAAGCTATAAATCTAATCCACAGGCCCTCCAACTCTCTCAGTGGGAGTGAAATTCTTCCATTGTGCAGAAAATCAAAGGGGCATAAACCATGCCAGCTGCCCACACTCCAACCTTTGAAGGAATTTGGAAAAGAATCTCACTATTAACATCAGGCAGATTAAGCAGTGGCATTTCAATGAAGTATTCTTTTTCAGCATGGCAGGGCACAGAAGGTTGCTGTGTGAGTCTGTCCCTTTGTGAGGTGCTAAGCCACATGAAAGATTCCCATACTGAAGAAGGTAACATCTTGGCCACAGTCCTTGTGAATATTTAACATGAACACAGAGGTCTTGAATCTTTCTCAAAAGCTTGCTCAGCCATTATAGCCTCCTAACCTCTGCAATCATGATTTTATTTGCATAGATAAAAGGGTATGAACAAATAAATTCCAAACATTATATGATGAAAGAATAAGAACTTGATTTATTTATCATTTGGCAGTTTGGAAAACATGTAAGCCCTTTGGGAAATGGTTCACAGACTGAAGTTAATATTACTAGATGCTCTTACTAACAGGTGGCTTTCAAAGACTATCTGAGAATATGACCTACATAGTCATTGCAATCAGGAAGTCCACGAACAAGTGTCATGGAAGGATGTTTTAATTTATTGGTCCTAGACAGAAATACCATAAGAAAGCCATATGTGCGAAAAAGGTGGGAAATGTGAACACAACTGTGCATACTGAAGGTGATTGACACTTAAGACAGTGATCCAACTGCAAAACTGTTGTTAACGTAAAGACAAATTTACTTAATATTCATTACACCCATAATAATGCAATCTAATACATATAGTTATTTATAAGTTACTTGAACTGTGCTCAGAATTAAAGTAAATACTTAGTGTATGTATGGGCGTGTGTGTAACTGTGTGAGGCATATTTGTTTATGTGACTATGCATGGGAAAGAACATGCATTTATGTTAATATGCAGAGGCCATAAGAGGAAGCAAGTGCCTTCTTCTATTGTTCTTCTCCCTGCTCATTTGAAGTAAGCACTCTCACTGACCTGCAGCTAAATCAGGGACAAGCCGCTTTCCCTGATCCTCCTGTCTTTTGCCCTTTTGGCACTGATATAACAGGCAGGAGTACCTTTTACATGGGCTGGTTCTCATACTTGTATATTAAGCACTTTATGCATTGAGCCATCTCGCTAGTTCCTGGGCTGAGGATTTTGTATGCTCAAAAAACAAACAAACAAACATACACTTAAAAGTGAGGGCATGAAATACTAGTGTTATCCACAAATTAAGTGAAACTTTAGTTAAAGACTACAGCACATATGTTTTTCTGCTAATAGGACTAAATTGAGAATCAACAGGTATTAATCTAAATGAGTACTAAACTATAACATATCTTGTATCTTGATTTAAACTTGATGCTCTTGACTATGAAATCATTTGCATTTAAAAAATACTAGTGATGATAAACATATATTCATGGTTACTATTCTGTTATCTGAAGTACATAGTATTTCCTATTTTTGTAGCATCGTCCAAAGAGTATGTATGTATATCAAGTACCAGAACTCACCCTAGCTTTGGATACCGTGGTATGATATGCAAAAGGTAGATAGCTAATGATTTGGATGTTTCTCTCCCATCCATAAAATAGATGACTATGACCATATTCTGAACGTCTCTCAGCTTCCTTTCATAGACACTGGCTGTGAGTGATTTCTAGTCATTCAAATGCACTAGCTTTCCCATCATTACAGAGTTGGTGATTTTAAGGAGTAAGGTGGAGTTCCCACTCTTTCACTCTGCACTGTGTGGAGAACTTTAAGACCCTATCATGATGGAGCCACAGTATAATGGTTGCCCATATAACCCTGTGACTTTGAATAGAAAAGACACTTTGTAACCAGAAATATCACACCATCATAGAACAATAAAAGAAAATACACTATTTTTTGTATACAAAACTGACATTGTCTGGTTGATTTGACTCAGCAAAATTCTATTAAAACTAATTGTATGTTTAATCAAAGTTATAATGCAACCAAGTAACAAATCAATGTTTTGAATACCGTGCTTAATGTTATTATTGCCTCTGTTAATGTTACCACTAGCATAGAGTCTTAGAAGTCTTAGAGATCTCAGCAAAATAATGATGCGATTAAAGCACTGAGTAGTAGCTGTTCAAGTTCTTTATTATTCTTACATCCTTTGCTGTGCAGCCTTTAGAGTCTTGCCCTTAGCCCAAACAGAATTATCCGATAAGAAATCCTGGCCTTCTATCATGTGTTCCTATCCTTCAGAAATTTACTACACAAAATGATTTTATTTTTCCCTTTTATATAAAATTTCATCAAAAGACTCATTATTCACTGGGCTGAGGATATACCCATGAGCATAAAAAGAGAGCAGTGTTGTTTTGTTTTGCCTTATTTGTGAGCATCATAGATTGAATTGCGTAGAAGTGAATATTAATTGCAAAACAAACTCCAATTATTGAGGACCCAAATGACACTGTGGTGTCTCCTATGCCCTTCCCACTCTCTAGTCATCAATATTGCTTGATATTTGTCAGTTCAACATTTTCAGAAGCTAGTTAAAAAATAATTATAAAATGATACAGTTCAGCCATATTAAATAATACTAATTTTCAGAATGCCCATCATAACTAATAACTTTGTACCAATTAATAAGTAATAAAATTAGGGTATTGGTTTTCAAATGAACTTGGAAGACATCTTCTATCACGGGTTGCTGGGATATAATTATTTATTTTGTGTCATCTTTCATTGTAATGAGAGTTCTCAAATGGGGAAGAATCCTACATTATAATAGAGTATGGAGTAATTTGGCATGCATCTGAGATATGTTCTTTCTGCCTCATAAACCAAACTCTGTAAGCGTTTTGCCAAGCCAGGGGACCTAGAAGCAAAGCTAGGAATGTTAAGTTGAATAAAATGTCAAGACTGCCATCACTGCTTCCCCTGAATGGAATTTTGTCTCACCAAAACTTTAACTCCAGTTCAAAGAACTGCTGCCTCCCCGATGCCTTTTTACTCAGCGTGTTTTCGTTTTGTTTCATAGAAAAGACGGTTAGTTTTTACTCCATAGGAGAAATGTAAGAGTGACTGACTCTACTTCACAGTAAAACTATTAAACTTTAGTTTTTGAGGGGGTGGGGGGACATGGATGAGCAGCACATAACTGCCAATCAAGCAGCTCTTAAAGGTCATTGACAACTGATGCTAAGAGGTTCCCTTGTGGTGTCTCAAACTAAGACTGTTTTGAAACAATTATTACTTTCAATAGTGTTTCTATGGGACTCCGAATGGTGGATGCAACATGTGTCTCCGACTCTTTCTTCTATTGTGTTGCCATGTCTAGCTTCAGTATGAGAGATTTTGCCTTGTCTTATTTTATTTTCTTTTGACATGTTTTGTTGTTTTCTCTTGATGCCTGCTCCTTTCTGAAGAGAATTGGAGGGCTAGTGGATCTGGGGAAGAAAGAAGGTGGTAGGAAGTTTGGAAGAGTGGAGGGAGGGTAAACCTGTGGTAAGAACTTATCATTTGAGA
This sequence comes from Arvicanthis niloticus, assembly GCF_011762505.2. Lineage (NCBI taxonomy): Eukaryota > Metazoa > Chordata > Mammalia > Rodentia > Muridae > Arvicanthis > Arvicanthis niloticus. The sequence goes on from NC_047670.1 coordinate 45,926,089, forward strand.
GAACTATTTATTTTAAATTAAAAAAAACCTCAAAGTTAAAATTCAGAGAGGTATAATACGAGTGCTCCAAAATTAATAACTAGATGGTAGCCATCCCCCATTTGGAAGGGATTTCAATAGTCAGTGAAGAAGCTCATAAATACTTTGAACTAACTAAAGGCCTTATTCTTTCTTACTGGATAAGTGGTCTTTAAATATAAAAAGATGCATAGAATGAAAAGGCCACATTGTTACAAATGATTTCCCATGTTTGGTTGGTTTTTAGATATATTTTCCAAGATGAAGTGATTTTTGCTATTATCTATACTAACAGAAATCCCAGGCAGCCTCTCCTTACAGCCCAGAGCATTCTGCCTATCCTCGGCCCCCACCAGTATTCCTGTGGTCCTCAGGCCAGTTTCTTATTTCCTGGTGTCAGAAAGTCTAGATTCTGTGATGTACAGCTCTTGGGCACTGTTCTACTCCAAAATACAGAAACACAGTAGTTTGTCACAAAGATAAAGACAGGTAAACCTTGAATTATTTACTTTACTTTTTTCATTTCTTCTCATCCTTCAATAGACTTGCAGTGTCTTCTCATCCACCAGGGCATTCATTGGGTATGCATATCTAATTAACAGAGGTATTCTTTCTTAATTTATAATATTGTTAAGGATAAAAAGAAGATAATATGTTATGAAATACAATGTAGCACAGGGGTGTACCTGCTGGGCTCATGCCAAGGTGCCCCCTTAAGAAATCACCCCATGCAATAGATCTGGTATAAAAGATGTTAACTTGGGGGAAGGGGAGGGTTTGAGGGCTTGCAGAAGGGGTAGAGACAGACAGGAAAGAGGAGACCCATGAGGCCAGACAAGGGGTGGGGGCAGACCTGGAAGGACAGAAAGAAGTACAGAAAGGGGGAAAAGAACATCCAATCTGGAATGTATGGGGAGAGAGAAAGAGAGAGAGAGAAGGTGGAGGGGAGGGGATGGAGGGGGGAGAGAATGGAAGGGGAGGCAAAGGAAGAGGAGAAGAGTGAAGAGGAGGGAAGGGGCAGGAAAGGAGAAAAAAGAGAGGGGAGGGGAGGAGAAAAGGGGAGGGGAAGGAAAGAAGAAGGAAGAGAGGGGAGAGAAGGGGAGAAGAGGTATAGGGAAGGGAGGGGAAGGGAAGGGATGGGGAGCAGTCCTTTCATACACCATGCCACCCTCACCTGGCAGCTGCACGTAATGCAGTCATTTGATGCCTTAGGCTGTTGCTAGGTCCCTGGAGGAGCCTAGTGGAGCCATCTGCAAGCTAACAAATTTAAGTTTTTAAATATATTTGACTTCTAAATGGTGTAGAGCATTTAACTCTCTGAATGTTTATTTAATACATTGATAAAGTATGTTTTTACAATTATACTTAAAAGAATATTGATAACCAGATGAAGTTTGACATATCACGAGGCCATGATAAAAAGCACATTTTTCCCAGTGTGGGACAGGTGATTCTAAACTAAACCTGGTGTTTAGCTCTGTGGTAAGAATGTTATCATGGGTGACATAAATTCTATCCTAAGGACCAGTTTTTAGATATAGCTATTGAGATCACTTTGCAGACTTTTCTTTCCCCTAAAACAAAAATTCACCAAGCTCATCCTGATATTCCTTTAATTCACAGAAAATTGTAAATCTACACTCAAAGGACTCCCGTGGGAACAGCATTAGATAGCATGTTAATTAAGTAGTTACATGTTACTTTTACTAATTAATTGCTTAAAATCAATTAGGCAGTCAGAAAACAGTCCATGTTTTGGATGTAACATACATTTTTTAAAAACATATATTACAGTCTGTTTCAGAAAATAGAGTTGTGTTTTATTTCAAATGATTTTAAGGTTAAATATTGATTCAAATTATATTTTTTTAATTTATTTATCAGTAATATTTATATAAGAATACTTACAAGACATAAATGTTTGTTGTGCAATTTATGTAATTAATTCAATTTACTCAGTGATCATCTCCTTATAAAGCATCTGGATTGAGGACAAAATGCCAGTGTCACTAATGTGCCCCAGATTTACCCAAGTATAGTGGTATACACATGTAGTCACAGTCGTGGATAGCACAGACAGGAGGATTGCTTTAAGTTTGTACCATGGACTACAAGTTCCAGGTTTCTAGGACTACATACAGAAATCTTAAATAAAAAAAGAATCTTAAAACAATAACAAATACAAAATGTTTCCAATAAAATTAGCACAATCAGTAATTTTCTACAGTTTTGTCAACAGAATGACATCATTCTCTCCCCAAACTATTCTCCTATTCATTTTTTTAATTGGATATTTTATTTACATTTCAGATTTTATCACCTTACTCCATTCTACCACCACCCCCCGCCCAGGAACTCCCATCCCATCCCCCCTCCTCCTGCTTCTATGAGGATGTGCCCCCCACCTACTCCCCTACTCCCACCTCCCTACCCCACATTCGGTGTCCAACCTTCATGGGATCAAGGATCTCCTCTCCCACATATGCCCAACAAGGCCATCCTCCCCTACATATACAGTTGGAGCCATGGGTCCCTCCCCATGTGCTCCCAGGCTGGTGGTTTAGACCCTGGGGAGCTCTGGTAGGTTGGTATTATTGTTCTCCTCATGGGGCCACAAACCCTTTCAGCTCCTTCAGTCTTCTCTCTAACTCCTCCATTGGGAACCCCTCGATCAGATATCAATGGTTAGATGTTAGCCTCTGAATATGTCAAACTCTGGCAGACCTCTAAGGAGACAGCTATATCAAGCTCTTGTCAGCAGGGCAGATTTAGGTAACAAGCAGGGAAGAAAAATACCATAGTTCTTTCCCTAATGAAAGAACCATATTCTCAGTCAAAATTTAATTAAGTCTGAACAATTTCAGGGCATTTTTTTCATGGAAGTTGGGGATATCTCATGGTAGGATAGTTAAAAGGAGTAGTATAACTTGTGATTGTTGTATTCATTTTTAAAATCTTAGCTTGGTGTTCAGAGGGCAAAGTTATATTGATACTAAAAAAACCCTAGAAACTTCATTGGATTGAACTATAATTTGTCTGGTGAGGTATGAGCTTGTTTGTTGTCTTTGAACAGTAGAAAATCTGGAAATTAATTCAGAGCCTGTCACACAGTATGTGTGATGATGGAGAAGTCATCACAATTTCTGATTTGCTGATTTGACTAATAAAGAGTGTTCTGGCTGGCCAGTGGTAGTGCACGCCTTTAATCCCAGCACTTGAGAGTCAGAGGCAGTCAGATTTCTGAGTTCGAGGCCAGCCTGGTCTACAGAGTGAGTTTCAGGACAACCAAGGCTACACAGAGAAACCCTGTCTCGAAAAACCAAACAAAAACCTTATGGGTCATATCAGGTACATTGCTCACTAACTGAATTTCTACCCTATACCCTTCTGATTTTGATAATCTGCAATGATCTAGAGAGAGTCAGGAGGAAGCATTGTACTTCCAGGTACTCATTTCATATGTTTTGCCAGCACCATTATTATTGATGACATTTAGATCATCTTTGGACTGACTATAATGTCATAAAAAAAATTGACCCACTATGGGAAGTCATTAAAAATCTGTTCATTCACCAACTGATTAGAGAAAGTGTACCCAAAATGAACAATAGAAAGTTAAACTATTATTTGAGATGTTCTACCTATCTTAGGAACATCCTGAGGTGCTTAATAATCTCATTATGTGTCCAGGGAAACATTATAGAGGTTTCAACTATTTGGATTTCTCCAGTGTGAAGGAAGTTGCTTCAAATTCTTATAACATGTATTTCTGCTTAGTATATAAGAGATCAATTTTAGCAGATTAGAAAACTTACCAACCACAATGGTTCTCAAATCTTGTCTTAACAGAAACAATAAACAAAACAACAGTGCTAAAGATTTAAGGAGTATATTAGGAGAGAACAACTAAGTGTGTACCGTTTTTGTAGTACATTGAATGTTTGCCTGAATCACAAGTACCCATAAGACAAGGCATGATTTTTGCAATCTTAAGAAAATAAAACAATGCATACAGTGTAAACAGAGATATAAAATGATATCAATGTAAACATTAGTATCTCACACTGGCTTTTTAAAAAGCATTACTGAAAAATATTATCTCTAAATCCAAGGATTTATGGAATGGAAAGCAATTTGTTTTCCATATACTAACCAATCATATTGAGTGCCCCATTTAAGGAATATTAAGTTTGTTGGCTAGGTAACAAGGTACAACACAGTGAGCGACTTAATATAATATTCCTTTATAACCCTGCAGATTGACTTAGCTGGACTCAGTCTGATGGGTTGCATGTCTTATCTGTGTCATATTTTCAGTGACGGCTGGGATAATATTCCACATTTACCCCATTCACAGGAGGCTAGTGTTTCTGTTATTGAAGCTATATGATAATTTGGCTTGTTCTGAATGGGCAGAAGACTGTCCTAATGTTCAATGGCACCCTGCTTTTTTTCTTCCATACATAAGTGATTCCTTCATCTACATAAGTAATTCACTATATAGTGATTTGCTTCACTCCACAGCAATTTACCCATAGTGCTTGAAGACATTCATGAATTATATCCCAGCTGCTGAATGTCACCTTACCTTTGCCTTCTGTTGTTGACAGAAGCAAGTCACAGTCATGAGTAAGAGATCTTTAGGACATGATCAATGAACAGCAAGGCACAGAAATTCCAGGCCATCCTAGGATGTTCATCCACATGACTTGATTATGCACTGTTGAAAACTCTTCATTGAGAGCTTAAGTAGAATGAACTGGAGTGTCTAACTCCAATGTACTTATACCTGTTGACAATTCATCATAGAGATTAGAAGGAGCTCCCATGCCCTGGGAAACTATTTGACTATTGATGAATTCCTGGGGAAGTGGAGTCATTGTGTTCACATGTGTAGGGATTGATAAACTCAGTTGTCATTTTTTTTCTTTTTAAAGAGAGGGAGCATGAACATGGATTTGGCAGGTAATAAGGTAAGTGTGATCTGTGGAGAGCAGGGAAATGAAAGAATATGATCCAAATATACTATGTAAATATATATGCTTTTTGATGTCTGTTAAATTTTCACTCTTGTACCAAAGCTTATTTAATTAAAGGTATGAAAAAGCCAAGAGCTTTAAGCCCAAGCTCTCCTGTCATAAACCTGGTACTTTCAGATGAGGATCCTTTATAGACTTGAGGAGTATAATTTCATTTTGTTCACCTCCCCACTTGACACCACTAGCTCTTCCCAGGAGCCAGTGAGTTCTTAGCTCTTTCTTCTGAGAGTTGATCTGGGACTATAGACTGCCTTTATAATGTACTCCTGCAGCTTTCATGTAAATGTCAAGGGCCACTTCACAGAGCCTTAAGAGGACCTGGTGAGACACCAGCAGAGATAGTTTAAAAGTATAAACTGAGCCCATGTCTTCTGCAGTGACCCAGGCTAAATAAAAATAAAGATGTCAAATATCTCCCTGATGGATTTTGTTTTATTTTATGACTGGACCTTTCCATGGGACCAACACTTATAAGCCAAAACATCTTTAAAGTAATTATTAATTCTTGATCTTTACAAAAGGAAATAACTATTTTCTTATTTTCTTTCATGCATACATTTGGTTTAGTTTGGTTTGATTTGGGTTTGAAATGATGATTGATGTAATTTTTAGCTAAAAGATCAAGGCATAATTTATCATCATGTTAATAATTTGTGTTTTATTGGTAAATTATCTTATCCTCCTTGTGATCACTGAGAAGCTAATTCTGAAGTTAAGCTTGCCCACAACCCATTTAAGACATAGATTGTTTCAAAGTGTCCTCCAAGCACCCTTGTCTTGGAATGGGATGGGCTCTTCAAATACTAAGACAGGTGGAAGAGACCAGTAAGACAGCATGAAAGTAAAAGCAGTATGCCTTTGAGAAAGAGAAACTCTCTCTAGCAGATATAACAATTGTTTATTGAATGATATAAAACTGTGGTGAGAAAAAGAAGGTATAAGCTCAGCCATGAGACATTCTTGCCATAGAGAAGAAGGTTAATTAGAAACTTTATTTACTGGCTTTGTTTGCTCTAGCTAATTGTTGATAGTAGTTTTGTAAATACACTTTGCTATTGTTTAGTTTCTATCTATCTATCATCTATCATCTATCTATCTATCTATCTATCTATCTACCTATCTATCATCTATCTATCAATCTATCTATCATCTATCTATCAATCTATCTATTATCTATAAACTATGTATATATGTATATGCATAAATCTATCATCTATCTATCTATCTATCTATCTATCTATCTATCTATCTATCTACCTATCTATGGTCATTGGAATAAGCTTGTCCCATGTCAAGTGTCATTTTTGGAGGTGTAGACTTTTTGGAATAGATGTGGCCTTGTTGGAGGAAGTGTGTCACTGTGTAGGCAGGCTTTAAGGCCTCCTGTTGCTCAAGCTCTGCTTGGTGTTGAAGAGAGAGGCTCCTGGGCAGATGTCAGTCTCTTCTGGTTGCTTTCCAATCAAGATGTAGAACTCTTGACTCCTCTAGCACCATGTTTTCCTGCAAGCTGTTTTACTCCACCCTGATGATAATGGACTGAAACTCTGAAATGATAAGCCAATCCCAGTTAAATGTTTTCCTTTATAAAAGCTGCCTTGGTCATGGTGTCTCTTCATAGCAATAAAACCTTAACAAAGATATATCGTCTATCTATACACCTACTTGCTCATCTATCTACTTGTTTTTTGATCTATCTGCTTAACTAATTATTTACTATTTATTTGGCTTTTTACATTGGTTTCTTGTATACTCAATAAACTCACTCATTTAAAATCGAACATATTGCTATTGTAGATGTAAATGTCTCATTTATTGCCTGTGATTAAGGGATGAAATGAGAGCTATATACAAGCTATACAAATATACAACTTGGACCGAGCTCAGTGTTTCCTTCTCTGTTCTATCTATCCTCACGCTTAGGCCTACAAGCTTCTAGTCTCCATACAATCCAATCTTCCATATTGTCTGATTTAATCTGGCTTTTCTTGGCTTCTGCCAAGATTATGTTCTAATCTTCTGGCTTCTCATTCTATGGCTCATTCTGTTTTCAATTGTATCTATCTTGTTATCTTGGCAACCTCTCCCTGTAAAACTGCCATATTCACAAACCACCCCCTTTTTCTCTCTGCTGCTCTTAAGTGGCCTCTCTTCTCTGTGCTGTTCTCATGTGAGTTGGGCATATGCTTTTTCTGAGTCATACTATCAACTATTTCTCTTTTCACTTTATCTGCCCCTCAATTATATGTCATTTTCAAATATGACTGATTCCTTCTGCAAGCAAACCATACCTTCATTGTTAGGGATTACAGGTATGTACTAAGAGCATGTTGTTATCTCTTTCAGGTTGTAGTGTAATCCAGAATGTGTCTGAATTCTGGTCACATTATGTAGCTGTAGAAAGTCTTTAGATGTGATTCCTTGCCAGAGCAGTCATGTTGCTGGATTAAAATTTTTCCGAGTTCTCTAAATTATATAACACTATGCTTCACTTATGAGAAAACTTTTATTCAAATATATAAAAGGTTTCAAAGATCCAAAGGTATTTTAGCTCCAAGTACCTAGCATTAATAGGTTCATTAATATCTTGGTTTTGCTTCCATTTCCAATAAGACTTTTATCTTAATATTGACTTGATTTCATTTCAAGGCCATTTTATTATCTATCATTCAATAAAATGGGGTAAAATATATTAAAGATAAAGGTAAATTACTGATTTTAGACAGATTACTAATGAAGATTACTTGGGTTGTGGGAACAGGATAAAGAAAATGAAAACAGAAAACTGAAGGTGCTGCCACTGTGACTTCCCAGCCTTTGTCGGGGTTTTGTTGTTATGTCTGCCTGTGCATATTTGCTATTATTTAAAATTTGCTCCAAATTCATAGAGAAGCATAAGTAATCATCAATATCCATTTAGATGCTTGTCAGATTAAAACATTAACTATGACATCTTTATTAACATGTATTTTGTTGAGACTAACTTCATGGCAAGGGAGAAAGAAGTTAAAGGGGAGAGGATGGGATGATTTAATCCAAACACAATACAAGAAATGAGATTCTCAAACAAGAAAAAGCCACTTAAACATACAAAGAGCTTTGTTCTTCTGCTGTTTCTTATGGATAGTATTTCTCATCTGTCTATAACACCTGCAGTCTAATTTCTACATTTTTGCTTTGTTATGTTTTACTAAAATAATAAATATTATCAAAAATATTAATTAAAAACATGCATTTTCATTGTCTTAGGATTTCTGTAAATGTTATAATAGTATATTCATACTTTTCCAAAGATTTTTTTCTACTTAATCATCATTTAAGCTTTTTAATAAAATTTATATTTTACATTCTTCTATTTTAACAATATGTGCTTTCTCTGTAGACTTTAATGATATCAATTTATAGATGTCCATATTAAATAAAAAGATGTGCCAGTTTTGTGTTTATTATAACTGCACACTTCTGATTGTCCTTATATACAATTTCTGCTTCAGAAGAAAATTACTAGGCTATTGAGCACATCCACTTCAACTTCAACAAATTTTGCAGAATTGCACTTCAAAGTGATTGTACCAACCATTATGTTAATCAACTGTAAGACTTAGTTCTCACTTTCTGAATTCTTATTAATATTTGGTACTTGAAGTCTATGCAGTGAGTACTTCGTAAATTCTACATGCCAATGACTTCTCAACATTGTTTTTGAGAAATAATAGCAAACAAAGTAAACTTGAAAAAATAATAGTTCATGCATTTTAGTTTACCAACACAAATAAGACAAATTAGATGGTTCAGTGTTGAGGAGAAAATAAGGAAGGGTAAAGCAATAGGAAGCAACAGCATCATAGTGAAGATGTACGTTTAGAACCAAAGGGATCTCCCTGAAGAATCACACAAACAAGAATGTGCTGACCTTGGACGACACAAGCGTTCACATCTTGGTTACCAGAAACTGCCATATGCCTATAGGAAAGAACAAATTTTCTGAAAACCATTTGCCTTGGATGTTAATTTCTAAGGTAGCAAGATTGCTCATGTATGATGAAGTCAGAGCAATGGGGCCTAGAAAATCAGAAAGAACAACCAAAAGATATGCCGAGGTCTTAGAGACCACCTTCAAGGTTTTTAGTTTACATTTGAGTGCCTGAAGCTCTTATGCAGGAACATTAAACGCAGTACTGTCTTATTTGAGTTTTAAATACATTAAATTTAATAGAGTAAGAGTAGGACAATAATGCCAATTGGAAAATGGCTCGAAGCAACAAAGAAGGCATTGGGCTAGTATAGTAGCAATGTGGTGAAAAATGAGTTGATAGTCAGTGGACAATTGAAAAACTGTCACCAGTGAAGGCACTGGTGTAGCAGAGTATGTATGACCCAATGCTGAAACTTGAAGAAGTAACTGAGGAGAACAAGGTGCTGAGATGTTGCCAAGTGTTTACTTCCATTTACTAATTATAACAAACAACAAGGACATTTGACAGAGACTTAGAAAGATTGTGGAAGAAAATAGAAAAGAAATATTATCAGTCAGTTCAAAAAACGTTTGAAGATTAAGGATTGGTGATTTTGTGGTGGTTTCTCATTTGCTGGTATTTCACAAGGTTGTGACTTACAGGTCTTTATCAAATTTGTTTTAACAGAACAGATTAGCTTTCATCATAGAAGAATGAGGGAGCTAGTAAGATGGGTCCCTTGATGGCTTTTTACATGGGTACTGGAGAGTGGATGCCCGTCTTCATGCTTGCCTTTCCTTGACTCAGCCAGCTCATCAGCTCCTGACTTTGTTTTGTGGCAGGATCTCACTAGTATAACCCCAGCTGGCTTCAAATTTGAGCTCATGCCTTGCCTCTCTACTGAAATTAGAGATGTGCCAGATTGCTTGGGATCCTAAAATGTTAGAGTAGTGGCACCCACAGGTAAATCACAGCACTGGGGAGACAAAGATAGAAGGATCACTAGGTTTCCTGGAATGTCACTGTGGACAAATCAGTGACCACTCAAATTATAAATTTCAAAATACAGGATGGAGGGAGAGGGATTGAAGAGGATTCATGTGGCCTGCACAAGTATACATACATATTTGTATACTCACACACATACACACACACACATGCAAACATCATCATCATCCACACACACATTAAACATCTTCATGCACATATATATTCACTCATGCACACACACACAAACATGTAGTTACAAATAAAAATAACAATAAAATTATAGTAAAGATAAGAATGAGTATGTGAAGCCAAATGGTGGAAAGCAGATGTGCCTATTTGGCTATTGTTTATGTGGTCTTCATTTTGAGTGTATGATCTTGGTTTACTGAGCTTTTCCTTCACACGTGTTTTCCAGTGATATTATTGCTTCTCTACCCTCAGTATTGTCTTTGTTTAGACAATAAAATGATGATTAAAAGGCAAAATTGAAAAGTATTAGTATGATAAAGGTATAAAGGTATAAAAATGCAAGGATAAAAACAGAAATGAGAAGGATACAACCTTCTGGCACACCAGCAAGCACTGAACAAAAAAGGAATAGGGAAGTTATTAGCCAATATTCAAAAGGGCCTGTGGTAGTTGAGACTACATAGTAGCTGTTCTTGAGCAAGGGTCATCTTAACACTAATCATTTTAGTATGGTCAAACAAGGTTCTGAACAAGAAATGACCTCTCAAAAAGCAAGTTCTGGTGAAATTCAACAATTTCATTCCCTTGTAGCTGCAGGGCATTGCTGTTTTAGAGTGTTTTATTTATCCTGATGTAATCTGCCATTACATATTGACTGAAAGAAGATTCTGGAACTTGTGTTCTGTGCATATTTACCTATATACTACCTACTTACACAAACACAGCACACAAAACAAATTCATCTAAGATAGCCTGAGTCACCTACTAATATTTCCTGAAGAATGATGAACCTGTTGGGCTCAGCATGAAAAGGACAGAATTGTCACAAAAGAAATAGCAATGTTATTGGTGGATATCCTCATGCCAGTGAAAGATTAAGAAGGCTGTGATACAAAGACAATGGGACGTCTCACCAACCAGCAACCAAAGATGGGAAACCTTCAGCTAACTTCAACAGTAAGGGGGCCCTTGATTGGATCTGGATATATTTACATCCCACAAAATGATATTCAGGGAGGCTTTAACAGTCAAACCAGAATATTCTAAGATCTGGAAAACTGTCTCAGTCACATTTGCAGAAAAATCTGATGATCTATCTTCAAGCTTCAGGATTCACATGGTGGAGGAAGGAATTCCATCTGCAAGTGTCCTCTGATCTGCATCATATGTTCATGTGCACACATGCATGTGTGAACAATAATTCGCAGATGTACACACATGTATATATACACACACACAGAGAGAGAGAGAGAGAGAGAGAGAGAGAGAGAGAGAGAGAGAGAGAGAGATGATTTTTAAAAGAATGTTCTAAAATCATTGGATAATGAAATCAGTTTTCTGTGCCACTAATTTTGAGTTTTCTGATTTCTCTGACCCACTAAAACTCACCATAAGCCATTCACAGCCGCTAATGCTTTCTCATCCTGTCTTTTTTCTTTTCTGTAACAGCTGATTCTCCTGGTTCTGCCTTTCTACCAAGGAAAGAACCTCAGCCACTTTTAGTCATTGAATATTGCTGGTTTTGTGGTTTTGAAACCTCAAAATAAAAGCACTACAAAATACTACAGGGGGAGAAAGGTCTTCCTGTGGGCAATTAACCTTCAGTGCCACAAAAAGGTATAACCTATTTACCTAAATTTACTAATGAAGAAATTCAGGCTTTGTGCTGGTTTAAGAAAATGGTTCAAATCTAGTTAATAGTTGAAGAAATATCCTATAGGAACTATTTGTAGAACTATGTTGCACTGCATATGAAAGATTCTTTTATGATATAAGTGGTTTGCATTTCTAAATTCTAAAATTATTTTTAGATAAAAAATTTCAAAAAAATAGTATTTTTTAATTTGGTCCATATCATCAAACATTAAGCAACCCCTTTTACTTCAAATCGATTCTCATGGAATATTATCTCTTACACTTCATTTAACGGCAATTAAATTTTTCATAGGTTTGCATTAAATAATGTATTAATGAACAGCACATTATAAATGTTCTGTCATTATGATCTGCAATTAAAATGTCCCAGAGAGTCTCGTGCTAATGATAATGACTAAATTACTGACACCTTTATAATTGTTACGTATTTAAAATACTGGGGCCTGATATGGAAATTTAGTTTGGTCAATATTAACTTCAGCTGTCACAAAATGTTAAATGCTTCATGAATAAGCATTGTTCAAATTATTTCAAAATATATTTCAAACACCTGTTTTCACGTCAAAATAGAAACTTGTCTTCAAAAGAACCAGTAAAAGGTGTGAGCACATTAATTAAGAGCATATTCCACCTTCCTCAGTTATTTTGTAACTGTAATCTGTGCTGTATTAACTACTGATTGCTAATACACAGTGGTTATTCTGAAATCTGAATTTAAAAATTGACTCTTCATTGGCTCTAAAGTATTCCCATCCATTAAACTAACCTGTCAAAAGCTGTTTATACCCTTCTAACAATATTAATATCTAAATTTTGGATACTACTGCCTTCCTTTTAGGAAAAATTTCATACCAGCCCTCATAAACACATAAGCAAAGGCTAAAGTGTAGTTCACTGTTCAGCATGCTTCCCATTAACAAGAACCAGCATTTAATCCCCAGCAGTAAATGAAGTGGAATATAGAACTGATAAATAGTATTTTGGTGAATTTCAGTCATAACATTTTAGCAACTTGGATATTGAGGCGTGGTATTATTATCCTCAAAAGCATAGAGTACAGAGTCTAGGACATTGCATGGCAGAACAAAAGTCTCACCAAACCAAAAGTCATGAGTCAATGGCATATAGTGAAGCATTCTGTAGTGTGCCAGGGTAAATTAAATAGCATTTAGAGACCTTTACTGAGAGAGGTTCTGTGGTAAAAGATACAAACTTGAGATCACAATCAACACGTATCTTTTTACTGGAGTATTGAGAACATAAACACTCAGTCATCATTGAAACCTCCCGAAACCAAAACACTTCTGTACAGGAAAGAACTCTATTATTATGTCAGGTTAATAAAAGCCTATCAAATGGGGAAAAATCTTCATCAGATGTTCATCTGACTGAGGATTCATTTCTAGCATATACAAAGATACAATAATAAAATAATAATAATGATAATAACAGTAATTCCAATTTAAAAATTAGGCATGGAACTAAACAGAGCTCTCCAAAGATGAAATACATTTGGGAAACATTTTCAAAAAATGTTCAATAATATTAGCCATCAGGAAAATACAAACACTTTGAACAGAATGACTGAGATCAAAAGAAAAATGCTGGACTAGATGTAGGGAATGGGAAACACTTTTTTACTGTTGCTGGTATTCAAACTAGTGTAGTCACTATGCAAATCAGTGTGGGAGTTCCCACAAAAACCTAGACATGGGTCTAACACATGACTTAGCTCTGCCAATATTGAGAATATGCTCTATTCACATTAGCCAGGGTATAGAGACAGTACTGCAGTTGCTTTGATGAACTCATAACAGTTCTGAAGTGTGCAAAAGACCTGTGAAAATTCAAACCATTTGGAATCCCATCATGGAAAAGGGAGGTGGACATGAAATGCTACCTCTAGCTTGCAATTGAGAGTTGCTGGAAAAGGAATAGTCACTCTTCTTGAAGGTGTCCCTACAGGTAAGTCAACAATCCTATCCACCAGTAAAAATACAAGCAGCCAAGAATACCTGAGACCAAGGTATATGAGAGTATATGAGACCAAGGTTAACATGCAGAAGAGGCAGTTTGCAGATTGAGACCGGAAGTCCTTCTCACATGGGTTTCTTGTAACTAGCAGACCACACAGAAGGAAACCTATGCTATCCAATCAGGAGAGGCAGGTGCAATGTAATATGCTATTTAATGTAAAAGTCCCTGGGCCTCATGGTTCAGTTCTGTGGGAGCTCTTCCCGCAGCTTACTGGAGAGCTTTCCCTTTCTAAGGAAACTCCCTGTATTTCAACTTCTAGTCATGTGCCTACTGTTACTCTTTGGCCAGGGATAGGGAACTTTGAATATGATGCAAGATGAACTCAGCTCAGCACTGAGAGTATCTTCACATTCTCTTTATGGTGTTCCCAGACACTGACAAGAAGCATAATTGCTATTTTCCTAACACTCTGGCTTCTTCACTGTTTATGTGGATTCTCGCTGGTTTTTTTTTTCTGCCATATATTTGTATACTGGCTTCTATTGTTTTTTTAATTTGTTTTTTACTTTTTTGTTTATTAATTTACTTTACATCACACTCAGTGACCCCACTCTTGGTACCTCCCAGATTCCGTCCCCATCCCCCTCTCCTCTGAGTGGATGGGGAACCCCCTAACTATCCTGCCTCCCTGGCACATCAACTCTCTGGCAGGCTAGGCATATCCTCACCCACTGAGGCCAGACAAGGCAGCCCAGCTTGAGATCATATCACATATACAGCTTTTGGGATAGCCCCCATTCCAGTTTTTCAGGACAAACTTGAAAGCTAAGCTGTATATCTGCTACATATGTGCAAGAAGGCTTAGGTCCAACCTGTGTATAGTCTTTGGTGGTGGTTCCAACTCTGAGAGCTTCAAGGGTCCAGGTTAGTTTACTCTGTTGGTCTTCCTGTGGAGTTTCTATACCCTTGAGGAACCACAATACTTCCTCTTTTGCTTTCATAAAAGTTTCAAAGCTCCATTCATTGTTTGGCTGTGGGTGTCTGCACATATCTGAGTGCGTTGCAATGTGGAGCTTCTCAGAGAACACCATGTCTGTAAGCACAAGAGAGTATCATTAACAGGGTCAGGGATTGGGGGTCACGTTGGGCTGGTTATTGCTTGGTCATTTTCTCAGTCTCTGTTCCATCTCCCATACCCAATTTTCTTGTAGATAGGATCAAATTTGGATGGAAACTTTTGTTGGTGAGTTGATGTCCCTATTGCTCCATTGGTGCTTCTGCCAGCTGCAAGAGGTAGCCTCTTCAGGTTCCACATCTCTAATAATATAAGTTACATTTAAGGTCCCTGCCATTGATTGTTGGGTAACCCCATTATCCTATGTCTCTGTCATGTCCTGGAGATGTCCTTAACCTCTACAACCCTGTCATTTGCATTTCATTTATTCTCATAGCTATCTGATCATCTCTCCTATCTTTGCCCACACTTGATCATGAACACCACCCCCCTTCACATCCTGATCCCCTCTCCCACCAAGTTCCTTCCTTCCATCTGTCTCTTCTGACTATTTTACTCCCCTTTCTAAGTGAGATTCAAACCTCCTCACTTGTGTCCTTCTTGTTTAGCTACTTTGGGTCTGTGGAGTACATCATGGGTATCCTATATTTTATGGCTAATATTTACTTATAAGTGAATACATAACATGCATGTCTTTGGAATCTGGGTTACTGCACCCAGGATGATATTCTCTAGTTCTATCCATTGCCTGAAAACTTCATGATGTCCTTCTTGTAAATAGTTGAGTAGTATTTCATAGTGTAAACGAACCATATTTTCTTTATCAATTCTTCCGTTGAGGAACATCCAAGTTGTTTTAACTCTCTGGCTATTACAAATAAAGCTGCAAAGAACATATCTGAACAAATGTCTTTGTGAGATGGTGGGCCAACTTTTGGATATGTGCCCAGGAGTGGTGTAGCTGGGTATTGAGGTAGAAATATTCCCAGTTTTCTCAGAATCCATGAAACTAATTTTTAAGCTGATTGTTTGCACTCTCATCATCAATAGATAAGTTTTCCTTCTGCTAGATCTTCACCAACTCTAAATTTTATAGAAGGCTAATATGAAAAATTTACAAAGAACTCAAAAAGTTAGACAGCCAAACCCAAATAACCCAATTTTAAAAATGGAGTACAGACTAAACAGAGAATTCTCAAGAGAGGAATCAAAAATGCCAGAGATACTTAAGGAAATGTTCAAAGCCCTTAGTCATCTGGCCTCTGTTGATAAACAAGCTTCATTTTCAACTAAAAAAATCATAGCTTTCTCTCTCAGACTCATTTATATCCTTCCTGCAGCTTCTGAAAATTACAGCTTGACTCCTGTTGTTTCTCTCAAATTCTTAATAAAATTGTTCTAATTTTTCTTCTAAGGCCATTTTCAAATTCTTTTTTAAATGATAATACAAGAACCTAAAAGAGAGCCCTGAGTAACCAAAAGTATTCTTAATTTTACTGTGAGAATAGTTATGATAACTTGAGGAATATAGTTTTTACTGAAGAAGGAAAATGAATTTTGGAATAGACTAGATCTGGACCACTAAATACTAAAAGGGATCATTCATTGAATTTCTACAGGGATTTCATAGAATATCTGACATTTGGTTCAGTAGACTTGTATTAAACAGCATGTTTCTATTGCAGTAAACATGGGAGACAATTAGCTTAAAAGAAGATCTTATCTGAATATAGTGGTTCATATTTGTGATCCCACAGTTCAGGGGAAGGCTGAATCAGGAATATTCACTTTATTTCTAGCTTTGCCTATATAGTGAATTCTAGCTGAGGGCTGCAGAGCAAAATTCTGTCTAAATATCAACAAATATCAAACAGTACTGCCCCAGAGAAAAAGAAGCAGCATGTAATGATGTAAGTGTGTTGCAGGAGAGGCCGATTACTTCATGATAGTTCAAGGGATTGGAGTAAGGAGAAACAAACAGATGATGAAGCAGACAGAGAGACAGAATCATAGAGACAGAGAGAGAGAGAGAGAGAGAGAGACTGAAACAAAGAGACAGAGACAAACAGTCTGAGATTGAGAGACAATGAGGCAGAGACAGAGACAAAGGAACAGAAATGGGGAAGGCCAGGATCCCCAAATCCTTCTTACATACATGTCTGTGGTGATCTGCTTACCCTGTAGTAGACCCTATCTCCTGAGGATTTCTCTACCTCAAAATAGCAGCACATGCTGGAAAACAAATGCTTCTTAAGGACTATACATTGTGTCCAAGGGTTGGTGCTAGCTAATGGCTTGCATATTAATTAGGCTCATAAAATATAACCACAGTTAATGACCTCCTTTGCCCCATCACAGAAAGCTGAAATTTTGAAACTGTCTGAAGCAAATATTCCAAGGTGGTTTTTTGTTTTGTTTTGTTTTTGTTTTAAAGTTATGACTGTGGAAGTTTTAGCACTGAAGTGCCACTTCCACTAGTTTCTATTTTAGTCTTTCTTGTTCAGTGTCTAAGCTGTGCCCACATTGTAACAAAGGTTAATTATATTTTTTTTTTGTTGAGAACAGGTATATAATATAAGACATATTTAAAACCCAGGATCTTTCCTTAGATGTATTTTTAATTATGCATAATTGAATGTATCTGTTTGGATAGGTGAGTATAGGAACCATTGGAGACTGAAATGGATGTCAGATATCATAGAGCTGAAAATATAGGTGACAGTAAATAACTCCCTGCACCACAAGTCATTTAATATTTGGCTTGAAAATATTGCAAAAGTATAAAATGATGTTAAGAAACTGATATTTTTTCCACAATTAATGTGAAAAAATTTATTTACATTAACTTAATTACCCTAAAATATAACCTAGACCACAGGAAATGTGTCCTAAATGAATGGACACTAAATAAGTACCTATTAGACATATCTCTGGCATTTATCAGAGTGCTACCAAAGCACTGAATCAATAGCAACCATTTTATCCAGGGCATCACAGGGAGATGAACTCCAAAAACACATTTGAGAAATGTTTACTTCTGTTTGAATGATTGATTGCTGTTGTTTGTTTGTCTTAATATTTCTTTACTCTGCACCTCAGGCTTTCCTGGAAGTATTATGCATCCCATGAAGACCTTGAACTCTGGTGATGCCCCTGCTTTAGCCTCTTGATTATTGGGCCTACAGTTCAACCTACAACATCTCTCTTGACACTTTCAAGAGAGGTCTTCGAGTGTGTGATGATCAATCTTAACTGTCAATTTGATTGTGTCATTATTGCCAGAAGATTAGTGAAGATAAGATTTAGAGGCACATGACTGCTTTTTATTGTGATAACATTTATTGAGATAGCAAAATTTTGAGATCTTTGAGGTGAGGGGTTTAATGGATTCTTGTTGTGATGGAATTACTGTGAAGTAATGCAAAGTAAGAGGTTGGGTTTAGTGGGAGAAAGTTATTCATTGTAGGTATGTAGCTTTCAGTATATAGCTTTCCCTGGATTCTTTTTGTAGCTCCCTTTCTGTGCTTCCTGGACACTCTCTGAAACAAAGGCATCTTCTGTTCTTCATTATAGACTGATGCTCTGTAACCCTGAGTCAAAATAAATTGTCAGCACCACCACCCACAACAACCCTGTTTCTTTTAGTTAGTTGTTGCTGTGACATAAAGCTAAATAATACAATTCATAAATATGAGGCTGTCTCAGTTTCCCTTGGTTTCCCAGTGGTATCTGGTTCTTCAGGACAGAATGAAATAGAAAAAAGGGAAATGGGCAAATGATAAGCAGACTAAAATGGTGAGTATATTAGTTAGAAAGAAGTGACCATCTTGAGCTCCAA
This sequence comes from Arvicanthis niloticus, assembly GCF_011762505.2. Taxonomy (NCBI): domain Eukaryota; kingdom Metazoa; phylum Chordata; class Mammalia; order Rodentia; family Muridae; genus Arvicanthis; species Arvicanthis niloticus. The sequence continues at coordinate 45,944,764 of NC_047670.1, forward strand.
GATTAAAAGGAAAATAAATTTTACCTTTCCTGCCTCTCTGAGAAATAAGGAAGCATTGAAAATAAATTTTATCAGGCCAGATGGTAGAGTGGTTTGAATCTATTCCAGAAAAATGTGAGAATGGGAAGGAGCTGCACATGTGCTGACTAGAGCAGAAAGACAAAGATCCATGTCCAACGTTCATCCGAGTTAACTAAGCTGGTGACCTTGGCAACTGTGCTTTGACTTAAATCATGGCATTTGTCATCCTGAGCCTGAGCAGCATCAAGAACTCATTTTATATAACACAAAAGTATTTGTATACAAGAACAAATACTTTTGTATACAAAACCAAACACTTTTGTATATTCATACATCAGACACAATCCTGATGTTTAAGAAATACTAGTTAATACAGACTTTATAACATTTTGAGAAAGACAGAGCTGTTATTACTTTCACTAATTGGATAAGAAAACAGATATACGTGGGGTTTAGGAAGTTAGACATTAATTCTGCTTCAGAGCACTTACTCATATGTACAAAACTGCATAGATAAAATCACTATATGACCATTTGGGAAAGCTACCTCCCAGAAATTTTATGCATATATAATATACATATATGTGTATATGTATACATATATAAATGCAATATATATGATATATATTAGATTTTCTATTGATATGTTTCAATAAATATTCAAAATTTTATATGTATATATGTATTTATACATGCATGCAAGTATGTTATATGTATGTATAGAGGAGAAGTTGACTGGGTATCTTCCACTATCACTCTCTTATCTTTTGAGACAGTTTTGAACCCAGAACTCATCAGTTGTCTAGAATGATTGAGAAAGCTCTGGGGAATTTAAATTACTTTCTGAATGACAGAGCCTTTGCTAGTGTTATAGATGTGCAATTACGCTCAATTTTTGCATGTGTGCTTAGGCCCTAAGCCAATGTTCCCATACTTGTTTGGAAGCCACTTTACCAATAGAGCTATTTTTCTAGCCCATAAACTTCACACAAAATAGTTCAATGACTAATTATTAGTAAAATTATAATCTGGTAATACATTCTTTCTTTTAGATGGGAGGTCTCAATCCAAGAAACAAGGCAAGGGCTGGGTAACTAACCTATGAAAAGTCAAATTTTAAGAGTACATAATTTATTAAAATTACATCCATACTGATATTACAGTTCCTATCAATGGCCTATTTTTGAGGGTAAAGAATGCAGCCATAAATTGAATGTTACTAGTTTTTCATACCCATGTTCATACTCAGGTAGTTAAATTTGTCACCAGTCTGTCTGACTCCAGCTGGTTTGTTTATTATACCAGAACATAGGGGATGATTGACAACTGTCTCTTTCTTTTGCCTCTATTGCATGGAAGGCTATTGTTGGCTTTCTGTCTATTTTAAGGTTATTTACAAAGCATTATGACAGATGTCCTTATTAGAGGCTCTAACAGCTAGCAAAAGATTGACTTTTGAATAAAATTGAAACAATAGAGACCCATTGCTACTGTCTCCCCTGAGGACTCTCATGAGGAAACCCCCACAGGGCTACATTAAAAACACCTCCATTCAGTAGATAGTACATCTCTACTTCCTTCTAAATATGACTTCTTTATTTTCTTTGTATGAATGTATTCCATACAAGTGTGTATCTGCACCACAGTACCTATGGGTGCACAGTGACTATGCTGGCCATAAGAGGGTACTGAACTGTCTGGAATTAGAGTTACAGATGTGAGTTTCTGTGTTGGTGCTTTGAACCAAATTCAGGTCCTCTAAGAGAACAGTAAATGCTTTTAACCTCCGTGCTATGTCTCCAGATTCCAATGATCATAATTTTTTATAATAGAAGCTTCTTTTCCTCCTTAGAAATGATCTTGTAGACAAACAACATCATTTCCTACCATTAACCTTCATTCTTCACTTTCTTCTCTCCTTTTTCCTTTATCATCTTCAATTATGGTGATGTAACCATGCCAACAAACAAAGATTTATCCACTAGAGGAAAATGGAGCCCAGTAAAGTAGACAGCCATAACCATGCCTGCATTCTGGGGTGCTTTGCTCCATCCTTTGTACCCAATTCTGTGTTGTCCACATAGCAAATATTCCTCCTTGCTACTTAGCTTATATTTCTTCCTTGTTTCTCCTTCAAACAAGTATTCCTATTCTAACATTTCCACATTGATTCCTTGCCCAGAGTCAGATAGGGTAGATGGTATTTGATAAAAGACTTATGCAGTTCTGAGTATTACTATAGATCACTCAATTTGAGGAGATTTTATGCTACACCTTTTCCCAGTACTGTGTGCTTGTTCATTTTGTTGTTGCCACAAGGAATGAAATCGTTTATAAAATTGAATGTGTCTACAAAATAGTTTGAAAGAAGAGTTCTATTCTTTTCTTTCTCTTTTGGTATCATAGTGCCTTGAGAGAAAAACACAGGTCACACTCTATGAGTTCACAGAATCACTTTTCTGAAAATATTTATTTTCAATATTTTTCAATGTATATTTGACCTGAAGCTCATGTCACCATGGTGAAAAAGACAATGCCTTATGCAATGTTTTCTTTTCAGAGAAACACTCAGAATTGTTTCAGATGAAGAAGCCTCACAATTAGATTACTAGATGGTCAAAGATTAAGGATGCTTGATATACTTATCATTCTAACCCATTCTAGAATTGGACATGATAAGGCTCTAAATAATATAGATACTGCTGACATTTAGACTCTTTACGATAGGCATAAAAAGGGGTGAACAATGAGAGAGTCACATACACAGAGAACATCTAAGGACTGACATCTGGATTTCACTTCTGGTAATATGACTGTGTTGTCCAATTGAAATGACATCTTACTACCTGCTCATCTGTTCATTGTGACAGATCTATGTACAAGTGTTCAGAATTGGTTCATCTGAACCAATTCACATCTGTAACACTAATTCTAAATAAATTTAGTCCCACAAATTTCTATAAATGTGACTCCAACATCACTGTTCCTTCTTGTAGGTCAGAAAGAAAAGTCAAGGTGTATGTACTGGCTGGTTTGATGTAACTTGACACAGCTAGAGTCATCAGAGGAGAGAGCCTCAATGGAGAAGTTGTTTCCATAAAATCAACTTGTACATGATTCTATAGGACATGTTCTTAATTAGTGACTGATGAGGGAGGGCCCAGCCCATTATGGTAGTGCCAACCCTAGCCTGATGGTTCTGGGTTGTATACATAATCAAGCTGAGAAAGCCACTTGGAGCAAGCCAGTAAGCAGCACTGCTCTGTATTCTCTGCTTCAGCTCCTGCCTCCAAGTTCCTAGCCTGATTGATTCCCTGTTCTGACTTTCTTTGGAGATAAATTGTGATGGGGAAGCAAAGAGTGGATAAATATAAGGTCCTTTGGCCATAGTGTCTCATTACAGCAAGAGAAAACCTTAGTAAGATAGTGAATATAGATCTGAGAGTTGTCTGAGCCCTGCATTGAGTATGACTTTTTTATTAAAAAAAAAAGAAAAACAGTAGTAAGCAGAACAAAATATACTGTGACCTCTGTAATAGATGAAACCCCATGGAGAAGAGTAAGTATAATTAATAACCTCACTTCAGCAGGGAGTAGTAGAGAAATAAACTGTGTATTAATATACACTTAGAGATGGTTCTGCCTCTTATGAATGTGCTTTTCCATCACTTCTGCACATGAACATTACAATGAGGTGAGTAAATATGGCCTTAGTCATGGCTATGAATAACAGCTGCAGTAGATACAGGACCCAAAGAAATAAGAGATTTCACTACTCAGAAATGTGCCTAAGGACTAAGGCAAGCCCAGTATTCTAATCCCAGTTCTCTGATTTCGATTTTTTTTTTCTAGTACACTCTGGATTTCAAAACACCTCTCTGTTCAAACTGCATTACCTCCCTGTGACTTTTTTCGTTCACTTTAGAATGGAATCATACAGAGTAAATAATGAGATCCCCACCATTTGAGAGAGATAAGTCCTTATGCAATCAGATCAAGCAGATGTCTACAAAGTTCATATTTTTAAAGCCTACTTGGTTTCTTAAAAGTCATCGCTGGAAGATAAATTAATCCTCTTATGTTCTCTGGGCTGTCAGAGTGTTTTAAGTATCATTATCTTTCTGAATAAAACAGTACTATGTTGAAGAGCCTAGTTTATTACAGTTCTAAAACTTACCACATGTTCAGCTTGCCAACAGTTTCAAATGTTTTATCTGGTATTTAAATATGTGGATTTGTATCAGAATCTTATGGATGGGTAACTTTATACACAAAAAGGATAAGGTCATTTTCCCAAGCCACATAATTACTATTTAAGATTCTAGTTCTCAAAGCCAGGTCACCTAACCCCAAACCAGTATTTAGTAATAAGTAAAAAATAATCCTGACATAGAAGAGACAAAGATAGTCATTTTTTTTGTCAATGTGGATGTTACCAATAGGCTTTATTTCTGGTTTCATTTTCAAAACTTTTAAAGTCTCTTTGTTTCCCTGTGCACATGTTTGTAGATATGCAATAATATTATAGAACAGTCTTACAAGATATGATACAAGTTCATCAATGTTTGCCATTTGAAAGTTTTATTTATGTACTTAATTCTCTTCCATGTGCCACAAGAATTCTTGTGTCTAAATTCTAGCCCAAATACCTCAGAGTAAAAAAATGTCATTTAGAATATTTCTAAGGCAAGCTTTGTCTAAAAATATTTGTATTTTATATGTATGACTGTGATGGCTGCATGTTTGTATATGCACTGTACATGTCTGGGGCTTCTGTAGGGCAGGGGTGTGTTGTGGTCCGAGTTGCTCTACGTTTGGGAGCCAAAATGTCATGGGCCACTCTGTCAGTATTGAAACCCACACTGCCAAAAGCCTTGGGGGCTAAACTGTTAGAGCCTGCACTGCCCCAAGCTTCTCAGGTCCGCAGGTCAGGGTTCAGCAACAGAGAGAGAGTGAGGACGGACTTGAAGAATGGAGACCAGACAGAGTGTGATTCAATCCCGTTTATTCTTCAGTCTCTCTTTTTCTCTCCAAGTCCCAAGTCTTGAGTTCCTAGTCCCTAGTGCCTCCAAGTTCTAAGTTACTTCTTCCAAGTGCTAAGTGCCTAATGTCTAATAACTAACTCACTTCTTCTGTCCGCCTCTGCCTTTTATTTGGCTCACTTCTAAACCACACCTTTAAGTCATGCCTTTAAGTCATGCCCTTAGGTCTTGTCTCTAAATCTGATCTCTAAGTCAGTCCTTAAGTCACACACCTTTAAGTCTCACACACCCAAGGAAAGATCCTGGGTATCTAAACCAAGATGTTATCAGAATGTGCTAAGCTGTTGTAGGCTATTGTAATCAAGTCTGTTGTCAGAGTATACGGCTCAAGATGGCTGCAAGGATAATAGCCGCCTTCTCTTGGCTCCCCACAGGGATGGACTTCATATCCTAGACTTGAAATTAAGAGCCATTGAAAGCCTCTATGAGGGCTCTATGACTTACAGGGGGAAAACACCCTCTTCTTTGCTGCTGTCTTTATGATGAACCCACCAATGTATTTCCAATTTACCTTGATTTATGACTTTCTTGGTTCTGTAAAACTACAACTTTATGAAACAGTTTCCACAGTGGAAAATGATATCTGGGTAACCTACATCTCTGTTCCTGGGCTATGGTTGCAAAAAAAATGGCTCTAGAATAAAATATCTCATATTTCCTTTAAAGTGAGATCTATTTTTTTATCAACATATCTGTGATGAGAATACATTGTGCTACAGGACTGTAGTCTCTTCAAAAGTAATTATAGTTTTCTTCATGCTGCTATGCATATTGACCACTGAATTGCCTTATTCTTAATAGTCACCAAATACTAATTTATAAAAAAAAAAATCAATCAATCAAATATCCAGTTTTGTACCAGCCACGTTCCTGACCGTTCATTGTTACATAACTGAGGACTGCTGCTTGATGTTAAAGTGTGTCAATTTGTCATGGATGACTCCAAATTCCATTTCCTTCACTCATTGTCTGAATAAATTGGGGAACCATTTTATACTTCATCGTAACCACACAGAGATGATATTAAAGTAAAAAAAAAAAAAAGATTCATATGGTGATTTTGATTGTCCAACTGCTGTTGATTGTTAAAGATTCATTTCTGTACTATTGAATATTATTTAGAATTATTTTTATTCTATTCTATGAATGTATGCATGTTTTGCTTGCATGTGTCTAATATCCCTGGAGATAAGAAAAGGAGTTATCAGTGGTTGTGAACAACTTCATGGGTGCTGGAAATTAAACCCATGACGTCTGTAAGAACGGGTGCTCCTTTTTGTTTGTTTTTATTAATTACTTTATTTGGGAGAGGGGACTCATGGAAGAAGAGGTCCTTGTAACTATTTTGACATCTCTCCAATTTCTCATTCAGGAATCTTGATGATCTTGATGAATTTCCTCTATCATCTCTTTTCTGAAATTTTCACTACCAAAAACCAAACAAAACAAAGAAACAAGAAAAACAAGATTGCAAACATGTTAAGGCAATGGTGGTTTTAATGGTTTAACACCATCATTATGACATCAACATCACCAACAGTTCATTAAAATGGAGGGCAGCACCTGCAACGATAAATATAAATATAAATATAAATATAAATCCTTTAGTAATTATATTCTGAGGGTTCAATTTCTTTTTAATCTAATTTATTATTATTAGTGTTTTACTTATTCAGTTTACTTCCAGCTAATTGCCCCTCTCCCAGTTGGTCACCCAGTCCCACAATCTTTTCTTACTTCCCTCTTCCCTTCTCTTCTGAGCAGGTGGGGGCACCCTTGGAAATTCCCCTCCAACCTGGTACTTCAAGTTTCTGCCAGGCTAGGTGTTTCCTCTCCCACTGAGGCCTGACAAGGCAGCATAGCTAGTAGAACAAAATTTAGGCAAGAACTTTTGGGATGCTCCCCACTCTAGTTGTTTAGGCCCCACATGAAGGTCAAGCTGCATATCTGCTACATATGAGAAGGAAGGCCTAGTTATCAGGGGCAGATGGAGGGAGGGAACAGGAAGGGAAGGGGAATGGTAAGGGGAATGGAAGTTTCAAGATCAGGTGTGAAGAACAACAGGAGAGATGTCTAGATGCCATTAAAATTAATGGAAATTGGCAACTGACAGTAATGGGGAGATTGGTGGTGTCTCCAGGATGAGACAGAGACCTGGGATAAGGTTTGTGCCCAAGAATCAATGGGGTGACCTTAGCTATGACTCACTACATTGGGGATATGGAGCCTGAAAAGGCCACCTGCTATAGCCAGACAGGCACCCCAGTGGAGCGATAGAGACACCAATGCACCCACAAAACTTTCAACTGAAAATTTATGGTGTCTGTAAGAAATCCAGATATGGGGGAAGGAGCAGACACTGAGGGAATGGCTAACCAATAATAAAACCAAATTGTGCTCTATCCCAATCCCTAACAATACTAATGATAATTCTTGCAGACAGGAGCACTTTGTCCTTTGAGAGACTTCATCCAGCAGCTCACTGACATACAGACACCCACAGCCAAACACTGGATGGAGCTTGGGGACTCTTATAGAAGAATAGGAGGAAGGAGAGCAGGGCCCTGAAGGAACTCTATAGAAAAACTAACAAGGTCAACTAATCTGGATGCTTGAGGGCTCTGAGTGTCTGAACCACCAACCAAAGAATATACACAGGCTGTACCTGGCTTCCCTGCTCATATGTAGCAGATGTGCAGCTTGACTTTCATGTGGGCTTGATTCTTTAAACATTTCATTTCATTCGATTTTTGTCCGAATCCTATACAGGAGAATATACTATTATTTGTATTTCTTTAAACAAACAATTCACAGCAGATAGATGATACCTAGATGTTCATCTTATCACTGGTGATTGCTAGGTCATGGGTTTTATTAAGTCAACTGATTTTAGAATTTCAGATACTAATCTAAATACTCTATTCTCTTCCATTCTGTCATAATGAACAGGAGATTGGGCATCACAGAGTATATTTTCTTTCCTTTTTCTTACATATTTGTGAAAAGTCCTTTTTAGAATAAATTTATATCTTAGCATCAGGTATATATTGCTTATTGGTTTCATTTCATAATTTAATCATTTTCTATAGTCATTGACTATTTGAACTTTTTAAAAAATAATGCTCCTCCTCTTCATCCTAGTTAATCATTTTAGCTCAAATTTGTATCATGACTGACTAAAATTCATCCCATTTCTCCTTTTCTTGGACTGAAAACAATATTCTTCCCTAGATTTACAAACCTTGCATAGGTCAGGCCTGCTGATCCCTTTAGTATCATTGGGCTACCTTCTCTACTGTTCTCCATAGCATAATCATGGACGTTCATATGTTACCAATGTTGGTCTTGATAGGTCAAGATACAGAGGTGTTGTGCTCTCAAATCAGCCTGTGTCTTTCTTATTTTTCTCTTTGAGCAGGTCATCCCCACTCTTCCCAAAATCTCAGATCGGTTCTTCCTTTGTGGAAGGCTGCCTGGGACTCTTGTCTTGATCACATTTGCACAGCAAATCTATAAACAGTTGTAATATATTAACATGTATAAAAGATTCCCATAGCTGACTCAGGGAATTACGTTTTCATTCTCATAGACATGAAATGGTGTGTTTTGATAAGCATATAGCACCTATATATTTGTTTCTAAACTACTTGACCTGAATTATCTAAGAAGCTTAGGGTCACTCAAATGTAAAACTCCTACTATGGCAGCGTAAGAGGCCATATAGAAACCTAATTAGCAAAAAGAACATGGACAGGAAGGAACACTATGTTATTTACTGTCTCCCATTAAGGAAAAAAACAGCGTATCTATCCACTACCATCTAACCTATGATCTCAAATCATCATAACAAGTCCTCAACATCTTACCTCTAAGAGGTTTGGCCTATGTGCATCTGTGTGTGTCTTTAACATACATCAAAAGTCATTTGTCCTAGATATAACTGTGTGTGAGTTCACCAGATCTTACATGGAACTCACATGGCCTGATTGTGCCTGTACTCATGGGATCCTACCTATGTCACACCTGTTTCCTAAGCCCCTGTGCTTATCTAATCCTAACTCTACCTCATCTTGTTAGACTGTCCCTGTGTCTACTATATCTTGTGTGTGACATGATGTAACTGGCCTGAGTCCCATATGCCTATCACATTCTACCTCTAACACATCTGACCTGTGTGTACCTGTGCCTACCATGTCATACTTCTGGTATGCCCCCCCCCCCTTCTGTCTACCTACAGCCTCATAACAGACTCATTATTCTGAGTGAATCCTTCAGATCCTACTGGATTAGACCTTGTGCTACTTCTGTTTTCTCAGACATGGCCTTGCAGGTTCTTGCTTAGTCCAATACCTATCTGAGTGTCTTCTAATTTTGTAACACTGCCAGAACACAGACAGTGTTTGGAATCAGGCATAGATTGAATGTCCAGTGTCAAGAAGGTGTGTTGTACTGGTTGTATAGACATGCTTTTCAGGTGAGTAGAAATGACGACTGTATATAGGAGGCAATGCAGTATCATCTCATCTCTATATTCCATTATAGAACTAGAGGTATGCCTGTTCATCTTCTCCAGCACATCTTTCTCAATCACACCATTCTAGATCATCTTTATATTCTACCAACATTCATTGTCTATCATATGTGTTCCAAATCCCTTGTGCTGCGATAATTCTTTTTACCAGTGTAAGTATATGGGTCATCTTCAATAGGTTTCCTCTTATGCCAGGAGTAGAAAACTGGCACCAACTCCAAATTCTTATCCATACAGTCTATTATTATCTACAGTGAATATTAGAGTAATCTAACTTTACAGAATGTAATTTATATCACATGTCATGCATTAACTACAAAGTTGTGTGGGGGTATTATGAACCCCACTTCATTAATCTAAGCAATAAAGATAATAGCCTCTGTGGATATCTAACTTCAGCTCACTAACTAAATGCACTGTCATTTTAGTAATAAACTGCTTTGACTTGAAGCAAGTATCCATATGGGAGGAAAGGTTCTGCTAATATACTCATTTCATTCCCGTCATTGTGCTGTCCCATTAAGATACCTAAATCATTGAACTATTGATTTACACATGCATGCATAAACATTTTTGACAAATTTTTAATGATGGAAAAATATTCACCCTCTAATATTAATTGAAAATGGGAAGACATAAAATATGTACTGAGAGCTTGTTCTTGTATAATGTAAAATTACAAATTACAGACTAGCAGAGAAGTCATTAAATATTAACACAGTCTGACTCCGTGTGATTTTAGATATGATATTTAAATATTTTTACATTCATTAGTGCTGTTTTTTAATCCATATAATGAATGCCTATTACTTTTGTAATTAGAGGAATCAGATTTTTTATATAGACAGAAGATCTGAATGTAAGCACATATTATAAACTACCAATGTAATTTAATATTTTATATGAAAATTGTAAACATATTCATTTATTACTTATAATCACTTTAATTTATTTTTTTAAATAGTAGGAGTGTTGATTCATTACGGAAAGTTCCAGGGAGCAGCAGGGTTTCTGAGGGAGGAAAATACTTGAAACATTTTGAGAGTGCTTTGTCTAGCTCAAACAGGGCAGAATGTAACACACATGGGAAATCAATAGGGGAAAATAACTGTAAATTATCAAGGAATTCTTTTTAGGCTATGGCAAAAGATAGCTCCTTGATCTACAAGTGTGTGGCAAATAAAATTTGGTCGAATTTTTTACTCCCACTAGTAATTGAAATCACAGGAATCTTCTGAAAACCTATTATGATTAAAATAAAATAGGCCCCACCTGTGTATGAACCTATCCTGGCACATCAAGTCATTGCAAGACTAGGTGCTCCCAATATGGAGGGTGGGCTGTGTGAGGGAGGGGGCCTGTGATTGGGATGTAAAGTAAAAAAATATTTTAATTAATGAAAAAAAGCAGGTTTTGTTCATGTAAAGGAAATGAGGCTGCATGTAAGTTTGTGTGCACATGTTTATATCTGCATAGGTGGTAGGAACTACATTAGGTCAGATGCCACAGATGCATGTTGATTTAATTTGGGGTTGTCTGTTTGTAGAAAACATCTAGCAAAACTATCATAAAATGTGGAAGAGTTCAGAAGAGACGTGAAAAAGTACTGAATACATATCCCTGGAAAGCATCCTAACTCTGAGATTTAACTGATAAATAAAGTTGGTTAATTACAGCATACATGTATATATGATTATTGTGTGCATAATTGTGTTTTGTACACAATAGTTATAAAGACACTGAAGTTATGAGTTTAAAATGTTTTATTTATTATTTATCCTTACATTTATTTATTTATTCAAAAATAACCTTGTCAAGAAAACATTTATCTGACTCAAGTTGGGTTTAAATATTGTAAGCAAATCATAGATACAACCTTTTATTGTTTTAGAATTATAAGTTATTTGTTTTTATTACTTTAGAATTATAAAGACACTTTTATTATGCTACTTGTTTAGTTTCATGAGGGGAGGGCATGTATTTTTAAATAGTGTCACCTCTGTAACCCAAGCTGACTTCAAATTTCAAACTCTCTCATTTCAGCCTTCTCTATACTGGGATTAGAGTATGTGCCAAATCTCCCAGCTTGATTATTTCTTTTATTTCCTTTATCCTGTTTACTCTATAAAACATTTTATTTCTGTTTAACAATATTATAAATCAACTATAATATATGTCTTCTTTAAGACATCTTTAGCAGCCAACTATTGGATTGAGCACAGGGTTTCCAATGGGGACCCCAATGGAGGAGTTAGAGAAAGAACTGAAAGAGCTGAAGGGGTTTGCAACCCCATAGGAAGAGCAATAATATCAACCAAACAGACTTCCAAGAGCTTCCAGGGATTAAACCACTCACCAAACTATACACATGGAGCATCCCATGGCTCCAGCTGCATATGTGACAGAGGATGGCCTTGTAGGGTATCAATGGGAGGAAAGGCCCTTGGTTCTGTGAAGGCTCTTTACCCCAGTGTAGGGAAATTCTATGGGTGGGGTAGGTAAGTGAGTGGGTGAACACCCTCATAAAAGCAGGGGAGGGGGGGTTCCCAGTGGGGGGGACCAGGAAAGGGTTGAAATATAAATAAAGAAAATATCCAATAAAAAAAGAGTTCTGTAGCTTGGATACAATTTACCATGTTATAAATCAGCTTATTCCAATAAAAATTAGTGTCAGTTGACATTCTTTCTCTGTGGGCGAGGCTCCAAAATATGTGCTCATATGTTCACCCACATATCCCTGTTATTATTACTGCTGTGATTCAACCAAAGGAGAAAACATGGGAATCCTGTATTAGAAACAAAGGACTCACAGGTAAATGACTATTTGAGGAGGATCTGATTTTATTTTTTTTCTGGAATGGCTGTTCTCAATTGAGTCTTTAAGAATCAGATAAGTATCAAAGTACAGTCAAATAAAAAACAGTGCAGCAAATATGCCCTTTGCTCACTCCCATCATCATGGCAGGAAAATACTGCACTTTCTCAGGGTCTGTAAGACTCCCTGACCAAATGACATGAACTGTTTGACTTGAACAACAGACTTGTGCCATCTCATAGGTCTAGAGATGGAGAGGCTAAGTCCAAGGGCTACTCAAGCACAGTTCAGGTAGAGACTCTTTCCTTGTGCTGCAGTTATTTTCATGTGCATTCACATAGCATTCACATAGCATAGACTCTTAGGGTTAGGGTTTTTGGAGTTGTTATTTGTTTATTTGTTTTCTTTTTTATTGGATATTTGATTTGTTTACATTTTAGTTGTTATGCCCTTTCCTCCTTCCCCCCCACACAGAAACTCCCTATCCCATCCCCCCTCTGCCTGCTTCTATGAAGGTATGTCCCCACCCAACCTCCCACTCCCCCCTCCCCGCCCTTGAATTCCTCCAAACTGGTGCATCCAGCCTTCAGGGGACCAAGGATATCCTCTCCCACTGATGCCCTACGAGGCCATCCTCCACTACATATAGAGATGGAGCCATGGGTCCTTCCATGTGTGTTCCCTAGCTGGTCTGGTTTGTTGGTATTGTCACTCTGCCCATGGGACCACGAACCTCTTCAGCGCCTTCAGCCTTTTTTCTAACTCCTCCGATTGGGGACCCTGTGATCAGTACAATGGTTACCTGATAGCATCCACCTCTGTGTATGTCAGGCACTGGCAAAGCCTCTCAGGACACAGGTATATGAGGCTCCTGTCAGTATGCACTTCCTGGCATCCATAACAGCATCTACATTTGGAGACTGCACATGGGAAGGATTCACAGGTGGGGCAGTCTCCAGACAGTCCCTTCTTCAGGCTCTGTTCCACACTTTGTTTCCTTATTTGCTCCCATGAGAATTTTGTTACTCCTTCTAAGAAGGACAGAAGTACCCACACTTTGGTCCTTATTGATGAGCTTCATGTGGTCTGTGCATTGTATCTTGAGTATTGCGAGCTTTTGGGCTAATATCCACTTATCAGTGAGTACATACCTCATGTGGTCTTTTGTGATTCGGTTACCTCATTCAGGATTGGGTTACCTTATTGAGGATGACATTTTCTAGTTCCATCCATTTGCCTAAGAATTTCATAAAGTCATTGTTTTTAATAGCTGAGACTACTCCATTGTGTAAATGGACCACATTTTCTGTATCCATTCCTCTGCTGAAGGACATCTGGGTTCTTTCCAGCTTTTGGAAAGAAAGCTGGAACATATGTGTTCATAGCTGGAAAGCTATGAACATAGTGGAGCAGGTGTTCTTGTTATATGTTGGAGCATCTTTTGGTTATATGCCCAGGAGTAGTATATCTGGGTCCTCAGGTATTACTCTATTCAATTTTCTGAAGAACCACCAGACTGATTTCCAGAGTGGTTGTACCAGTTTGCAATCCCAACAACAGTAGAGGAGTGTTTCTCTTTCTCCACATTCTCGAGAACATATACTATCACCTAAATTTTTGATCTTAACTATTCTGACTGGTGTGAGGTAGAATCTCAGGGTTGTTTTGACTTGCATTTCCCTGGTGACCAAGGATGTTGAACATATCTTTAGGTGCTTCTCGGCATCGAGTTTTCTCAGATGAGAATTCTTTGTTTAGCTCTGTACCCCATTTTTACAAGGGTTATTTGATTGTCTGGAGTCTAATTTCTTGAGTTCTTTGTATATATTGGATATTAGCCCTATGTCAGATGTAGGATTGGTACACATCTTTTCCCAATCTGTTGGTAGTTGTTTTTGTCTTTTTGACAGTGTCCTTTGCTTTACAGAAGCAATTATTGATCAATTATTGATCTTAGAGCATAAGCCATTGGTATTCTGTTCAGGAACTTTTCCCCTGTGCCTAGGTATTTGAGGGTCTTCCCCACCTTTTCTTCTATTACTTTCTGTGTATGTGGTTTTATGTGAAGGTTGTTTATCCACTTCGACTTGAGCTTTGTACAAGGAGATAAGAATGGATCAATTTGCATTCTTCTACATGCTGACCTCCAGTTGAACCAGTACCATTTGTTGAAATGCTGTCTTTTTTCTACTGGATGGTTTTAGCTCTTTTGTCAAAGATCAAGTGACCATAGCTGTGTGGGTTCATTTCTGGGTCTTCAATTCTATTCCATTGATTTTCTTGCCTGTTTCTGTACCAATATTATGCAGTTTTTAATCACTATTGCTCTGTAGTACAGCTTGAGGTCAGGGGTGGTGATTCCCCTCAGAAGTTCTTTTATTGTTGAGAATAGTTTTCGCTATCCTGGGTTTTTGTTATTCCAAATGAATTTTCAAATTGCTCTTTTTAACTCTATGGCAAATTGAGTTGGACTTTTGATTGGGATTGCACTGAATCTGTAGATTGCTTTGGGCAAGATGACCAATTTTACTATATTAATCCTGCCAATCCATGAGCATGGGACATCTTTTCGTCTTCTGGGATCTTCCTCTATTTTTTTCTTCAGAGACTTGAAATTCTTGTCATACAGATCATTCAGTTGCTTGTTTAGAATCACACCAAGGCATTTTATATTATTTGTGACTATTGTGAAGGGTGTCATTTCCCTAATTTCTTTCTCAGTCTACTTATCCTCTGATTAGTTTCTCTCCATTTAGTTTGATGTAAGCTACTGGTTTGCTGTATATTGCTTTTACTATGTTTAGGTATGGGCCTTGAATTCCTGATCTTTCCAGGACCTTTACCATGAAGGGGTTTTGAATTTTGTCAAACACTTTCTCAGCATCTAATGAGATGATCATGTGTTTTTTTTTTTTCTTTGAGTTTGCCTATATAGTGGATTACTTTGATGGATTTCCATATATTGAACCATCCTTGCATTCCTGGATAAAGTCTACTTGATCATGATGGATGATTGTGTTGATGTGTTCTGGGATTTGGTTAGTGATGATTTTATTGAGTGTGACTCAGTAGTTAATAGCACTGCATGATCTTCCAAATGGTGTGACTTCAATTCTCAGCACAGGGCCAGAATAATGTTTAGTTTAACACAAGTAAGGAAAGTACAACATAGAAAAAGCAAGAAAGTAATCTTCAAACAAGCCCAAATGAATATAGCCACACAAACATAATTTCACCTCAAATAAAAAATAACAGGAAACAACAATCACTTTTCCTTAATATCTCTTAACATCCATGGACTCAATTCCACAATAAAAAGATATAGACTAAAGAACTGGATACTAAACAGGTCCTAGCATTTTGCTGCATACAGGAAACATACCTCAGTGATAAAGACAGATACTACCTCAGAGTAAAAGGCTGGAAAACAATTTCCCAAGCAAATGGTCCCAAGAAACAAGCTGGAGTAGCCATTCTAATATCGAATAAAATTGACTTTTAACCAAAAGTTATCAAAAAAAGATATAGAAAGACACTTCATATTTATCAAAGGAAAAATATTTCAAGATGAACTCTCAATTCTTAACATCTAAGCTCTAAATGCAAGGGCACCCACATTCATAAAAAGATTAAGGTTAATTTTTAAAGCTGCATTTATTAGTTTGTTTATGAGAAGGGACATCTGCAGGAGTGCCATGGCATGTGGTAGTGAGAAGACAATTTGTTTGAGTCAGTTCTCTCCTTTTACCAGATGGATCTTGGAGGTAAAACTCTGGTGTTAGTTCTGGAGGCAAGCAACTTTACCTTTCCAAACTTAATTTCTGAAATGAAACTTATTTACTTTGTTTGGTGTAGCATGGGTACATGCATGGTAAAATGTACAGATGGAGATTACAGAACATCTTGCATGAGTTTGTTCTCTCCTTCTACCATTATACAACAAACACACAGACTTCCCACATTTCACAGATTATATACTATACAAATATACCTTTCAACCACACAAAATGCTTGCTGCGTGGTTGTTGAATGCAAATAATATTTTCTAGATAAATGCAACCCAATAACAATCATATATTCTAAAATTTTGTACATACAAACACATTATGTATTATTTAAAAAGCAAACACATAAGTTCCTTTATATATTTATGTAATATTATTTCAAAGAATTATTGTTTGAATAAGTCTTGAACTTATTTACCAGATGCATAGTTCACATGAAAATGACTTAATATTGGGGCCCCAGTGTCATGGAGAAAGACGAATTTCAGATAGCCTCAATAGGAACAAAAACTTAAGAGTTCCAACTAAGTGAGCTCAAATTTCTGAACTTAGATGCTCATGGCAAACATTATCATTTGATTGTGAACAAAGACTATGTCCTGTGGATTATATTACACACATACCTTAATTACCATGCTTCCATGGGCAACAGCCTTTGCCCAGAGATGTTCTGTATTGCTCAGCTGCATACTTTCTTTCTCTTCTTTATTGGATATTTTATTTATTTACATTTTAAGTGTTATCCTCTTTCCCAATCTCCCCTTTAGAACCCTTCTACCCCATCCCCCTCCCCTGCCTCTATGAGGGCTCTCCCACATATTCACACACTCCCACCTCCCCACCCTGGTATTCTCCTACACTGGGGCATGAAGCCTTCATAAGACCAAGGTCCTCTCCTCCCATTGATGCCTGACAAGGCCATTCCCTGCTATATATGTACCTGGAACCATGGGTTGCTCCATGTGTACACTTTGGTTGTTGGTTTAGTTCCTGGGAACTCTGGGGGATCTGATTGGTTGATATTATTGTTCTTCCTATGGGTTTGCAAATCTTATTAAAATATTACCTTACATTTTCATCAGATCTTCTGACATATTCTTTTATCCAAAATATCCCTGAGTTAGAAGATAACAAATGTTAATGTACATTTTATAGTTGAATTAATGATGGCCTTCACTGGTGAGAAAATTACCACAAATTAGCTGCAAAGTTCAGGCCATTGTTGAATCTTGAAAAAGATTTCTTAACATGTTTTTCCTTACTTATACCTGAGGAGAAATCATTTGAACTTGGGTTGTGCAGAAGTGATAGTGCATGTTCTGGTTAGACTCTTTGTCAAAGTCAACTTGTCACAAATTTAAACCTATCTGAGAAGAGGAAACCACAGCTGAGATAGTGTCTTCATAAGATCAGCCTGTAGGAAAGCACGTGGAGCAGTTCCTTGATTAGTGTTTAAAGTGAGAAATCCCAGCACATTGAGTGGTGCCACACTTGGACAGGTACTCCTAGATGCTAAAAGAAACAAGGCTGAGCAAGTCACAGGGAGTAAGCCAGTAAGGAGCATTCCTCCATTGTTTCTGCTTAAGTTTCTGCCTTCAAGTTCCTGCCTCTCGTTCCTAGTCTACTTTCCTTTAATGATGATGGACTGTGATTCGGATGTGTAAGCAAAATAAATGGTTTCTTCCCCAATTGGCTTTTTGGCGGTGTTTATTTGTTACAGCAATAGTTTCCATAAGACAGATCTTTTAATTGTAAATTATGACTACAATGTGTTTATATGAAATCTATTCTAATTTTTCCCCTTTAATTTCTCCTCTATTCCTCCTTTACCACATTTCCTTACCAACTTCATATGTTTTGTGGAGTTTTGTTGTTGATGTTGTTGTTTTGTTTTCTTTTGAATCCAAAGAAGCAACTTAGTGCTGCATTCACAGGCATAGATTTAGGACCATCTACTGGAACATCCACAGTTGTTCATTCCCATATCTCTGAAAAGAAGTGTCTCTTCCCCCCTAATAGTCTTCAGTAAAAATCTTCTCATCTAGTGGTGGAATTTCATGCCAATTTCTAACTCTCTATGCTGGGATTTTTTCTGACTTGAAATTGCATAGGTCCTGTGCATGCTGTCACAAATGTTATGAGTTAATTTGAGCAAATTACTGGTGTATCCAGAAAAATATCATTTTCTTGTATTCATCTACTCCCTCTGGATATTACAGTCTTTCCAATCCCTCTTCCATAATGATGCTAAGTGTTTGGAGGATGGGGATTGATATAAATATCCCATTCAGGGATGGTTTATTTCCATTTATTGCTGGACTCATTATTTCATTAGTATAGATATAGACTCACTCATTCATTCATTTATTGATTCACTTTGAAGACTGTTAATAATACCTAGTCTGTATCTAGTCACTGGGTTTCCATCATATCTCTCCCAGTATTGATACATATAAGATGGTAATTTCTTTTCCAAAGAATGAAATGAGTCACAGAAACAATTTCATGGTTTAAGATGATTAAGAAGTTAGTGAGTAAAATAACTTAGTCCTTTAATGCATCAGGGCTTCTGTACATCTTCTTGTGCCTCTGGACTATCTATACTTAAAATCTAGGAAACTGCAGAGAATTAACTTGAAACTGGCAGTAGTAAAATATGTAGGGAAACAACTAATAATTCTATTTGAAAATAATTTCAGGGGAGTCTTAAAAATGCTCTTGTTGTGGCCTGAGCTGCCCCACAATTGGGGGCCAGAAATGTTGAGAGCTGCTCTACCCCACGTTTGGGGTCCAAAATGTCTCGGACCGTTCTGTCAATGTTGGACCTGCACTGCCAAAAGCCTTGGGGACTAACTTGTTAGAGCCTGCACTGCCCCAAGCTGCTCCAGTCTGTGGGTCAGGGTTCAGCAAGAGAGAGAGAGAGAGAGTGAGGACTGACATGAAGAATGGAGACCAGACAGAGTGTGATTCAATCCCGTTTATTCTTCAGTCTCTCTCCTTCTCTCCAAGCCCCAAGTCTTGAGTTTTTAGTCCCTAGTGCCTAGTCCCTAGTGCCTCCAAGTTCCAAGTTTCTTCTTCCAAATCCTAAGTGCCTAATGTCTAATTCTCTTTGCCTAATACCTTATAATTCTTCCAGGTCCAAGTCTCAAGTGCTCTTCTTCCAAGTGCCTAATACCTAATAATCATCTGTTCTGAGTTCTCTAGTCCAAGTGTCTTCTTCCTCGATGACTGATGACTAATTCCTACTCCAAGTTGTACTAACCTAATTCCTATTTCCAAGTTGTACTCCCAAGTGCCTAATAATCTGTTGTCTGATTCTCTGTCTACCTCTTGCCTTTTATATGTCTCACTTCTAAGCCACGCCTCTAAGTCACGCCTGTAAGTCATGCCCTTAGGTCTTGTCTCTAAATCTGATCTCTAAGTCACGCCCTTAAGTCACATACCTTTAAGTCTCACACACCCAAGGAAAGATCCTGGGTATCTAAACAATGTTATCAGAGTGTGCTCAGCTGTTGTAGGCTATTGTAATCAAATATCTTTTCAGGGTATATGGCTCAAGATGGCTGCAAGGATGATAGTTGCCTTCTGTCGGCCTCCCACATTCTGTGATGGGATTAAGTGCATTCTGAAAGCAGGTGGACTTTTATCCTAAAATTTCTACAGTTACATGTTTGTTTTTATTTTAACTAATGCCTTTGAGTTCTGACCACATCCATGAAACATTAAGGCTAGTGGATTTCCCAGTTTCCTTACAGGGTATCATTTAAAATTTTTCTGCTGTATGTCATGCATACTATTCACTGGGATCTTTTCCATCCAAACAACAACTTCAGGGTTGTTATGTAAGACCCCCGCAAGGGGACCCTCACCCAAGTCCGGAACTGCACGAACCCAAGGACACACGAGAGACCTTCTTGATGCAATTGCAGAGGAGGTTTAATGACGAGGGCCCTCGGGCTGGAACATAACTCACACAGGAGATAGAGGTTCCGGCCCAGAACCCAGGAAATTTGGGATATTTATGGGTAGGGGTTGGGGGGAGCCGGAAAATTTGGCGCGCTTACATATGATTGGATATTTCAAACATCAGCAACTTGCAGAAGTGGCTACGTGCGAGCTGGCAGATGACTAGTTACTTTTGACCATGAAACCTTGGACTTCTCAGAAAGGGGGAGAGAAGAGTAAACACCAGATGGCCCATTACTCACTTGGGCTTATCTGGGCACGTCTTAGCATGCCTTTTCATTTGGGTCACCCTGCCCCTGCAGGGGCTTAATATTTTTATTATGACTATATTTAACAAATTGTTGGTGGTCTTTGCTGATCATGAATTTTTGTTATTGTTACAATGCTGCTTTCAAATTTTGTCCTCACAGTTACAGTGGGATCCACTACATTCTGGCTTCAGTGCTTTGTGGTCCAGTCTTCCAACCCATGTAGGTCCAAGATGTGTCTAAACTTGAGAGTAAAGTTGATGCCAATTGAAGGCTACAAGAAGAAGAAGGAACACTTTTAAATAAATTTTAGTGTAGTAAGCCAATCTCAGACTTAGCTAGAATTTTAGACTCTACAGTAAGTAGTTTAATTGACCCAAGAACTGATTTCTATCTTCTAAGTGAGTTCAGGGTGTACTATGGCTTGAAACTATATTTTTCCTAACTCACACACTATACTAATAATCTGTTACTCTCATCTGTGCCACACCTCTAAGTCATGTCTTTAATCATGCCCTTAACTCTTGTCTCTAAATCTGATCTCTAAGTCACGCCCTTAAATCATACACCTTTAAGTCTCACACACCCAAGGGAAGATCCTGGGTATCTAAGACAAGATGTTATCAGAGTGTGCTCAGCTGTTGTAGGCTATTGTAATCAAATCTCTTATCAGGGTATATGGCTCAAGATGGCTGCAAGGATGATAGTTGCCTTCTGTCGGCTCCCCACAGGCTGCCTTATTTCTTTCCCAGTATAATATATGAGTATTTTTAATTGCTCATGATTTTCTTGACATTTCAAATATAAACAGAAAAATCTTGCTATTTTTTGCATTTTCTCTTTTAACTAATAATTCTCATAGTTACCTATAAATTAAAATGTCTATTTAAAATTCTTATTTTCATATGTATTGATATCTTTGTCTTTTCCTGCCTCTCTGATTTTCCAGGATGACTTCAGGAAAATTTGCTTCTATTTCTTTGTGGCAAATGGAATTTCTTTAACCTTTCTTTCTCTAAGGCACATTACAAAGGAAATTATTCACAGTGCTTAATTCTTTCCTGCCTTTCCAACAATTTTATGCTCAGTGAAATACTATTAAATGCTACAGAGAATCCATCAAGTGATGTATAATCTTAAATGTATTCAGCAGAAATAGAGCCTTCTGTGGTTGGTCTTATTTTAAGAGTCTTAGCTACTATAGTATTTATTCTATCAGCACTGTACTTCAGAGTACTATGCTTTGCCTTAGGAAGAAACAGAAGAGGATGTGGTTATTAAAAACACTCTAGTATTTCTTACATAACCTATATGCTCAGGAACTTAGATTTGTGAATACGTATTAAAGGAAAACCATTATTGTGCTCAACAATAGATACATATAGATTGATGCACAAATGCAAACCTCCAGCATGTTTTTTTACCCCTTATTTGGTAGCCAGTGTTGTGTCAAAATTATCATGTGCAAATTAAACTTCTTTCCTTGTCTTCTCCTACAGATTCCACTGAACTCATTTCTTACCTTTATCCCTTGTTTGTATAAATTACAAAATTCACAAATTTTTTTTTATATATTTTATTTAAAAAATCTCCTAAATGCTGAGTTCTTAACACTCTCACCAGCCCCTGTCACTGTAACCCATTATGAAATCGGGTCTAGATTTCTGCTCTATCTTTTTACTTTTCACCTCCCAGAAGATCACTTCTCTGAGCATCTTTGCTCTGGTCTTTGTATCAAATAGCAGGTGTCCATAAATTATTATTCTCAAAGTGGATTGCTGACTGTTTTACACTATGTTGGAGCCTTCAGTCAAACATTAGTTGATTTCTCTATAATAGTTTCTTCTTCTCAGTGCTTGATTTTCTATGTATCCTGCTATCCCTGAGCTCTGATATGGCTCATTCTTTGTAGTGAGAATTTTGCTTTCTTTTAAATAAACAAAGAAACAAACAGTTATGTTATCTGAATACTGTTTTCTTTTTATCTCAGGTGTTAGATATGGGGCTTTTCAAACTGTTCACAGCAACTATTATTTGCCTTTTGCTATGGCAGGACTTTAATTCTTCCACCTGAAGAGAGTTAACATTTGGAATTCTGAGAACTCATTAGAGGGTATAAAAATGCCAGATCCCTTAAAGGCTGCAGTACTGCTGCTTCCTTGCTGCTGATCCTGCTACTGTCCCTGGTATTGCTGCTGGTTCTTGCTTTTGGTTCCTGCTGCTGCTATGTTGGCCATACTGTTGGTTTGCTATTTGCTGGATTGATGGATTGCTAGTTGTAGATATACTATTCAAAGGTAGGACTTGCCCTGAGGGAGTTGATACCCCTAATCAGGAGGTAGTCTAAAGAGATCTATACCCATATTCCTTCAACCACTCTAACTTTAATTATAACTTACCTAGTGTTGGAAGGTAGGAATATATTGAGGTAGAGAAATGTAGTAGCTATAATATAGCAGCCAAAAATACAGTTACAAGTGACATCCAGATGAGGGCCTTGGCAAAATGGGAAATTGGATTTCTTTTTTTTTTTTTCTCTTTTTTTTTGGGGGGGGGATATTATATTTACATTTCAGATTTTATCCCCCCAACACCCAGGAACTCCCTATCCCATCCCACTCCTTTTGCTTCTATGAGGATGTGCCCCCACCTACCCCACCACTCCCACCTCCCCACCCTCGAATTCCCCCACACTCGGTGTTCAGCCTTCATGGGACCAAGGATCTCCTCTCCCACCGATGCCCAAGAAGGACATCCTCCCCTACATATACTAATGGAGTCATGGGTCCCTCCCTATGTGCTCCCAGGCTGGTGGTTTAGACCCTGGGGGTCTCTGTTGGTTGGTATTGTTGCTTACCTCCTGGGGCACAAACCCTTTCAGCTCCTTCAGTCTTATCTCTAACTCCTCCATTGGGAACCCCTTGATCAGATCAATGGTTAGCTGTGAGTATTTGCCTCTGAATATGTCACACTCTGGCAAACCTCTAAGGAGACAGTTATATGAGCCTCTTGTCAGCATGCACTTCCTGGCATCCACATCAGCGTCTACTTTTGATGACTGCACATGGGATGGATACCCAGGTGGAATGGTCTCCAGACAACCCTTCCTTCCGTTTCTGTCCCACACTTTGTCTCCATATTTGCTCCTTTGAGTATTTTGTTACTCCTTCTAAGTAGGACCGAGGCATCCACACTTGATCTTTCTTCTTCATGAGCTTCATGTGGTCTGTGAGTTGAATTTTGGGAAATCTGATTTCTAATGCTATAGAGGAAGCCATAAGGGAAGAACGGATGACTATTCAGTTTCAGGATGTAGGCAAAAAAGTTTACTGTGGCTGCTGCAGCTAGGTTTTCCACAATTTTTGCTCTCAGAGGGATATTCTATTTCTTCTTCTCCTTCTTTTTCTCCTCCTTCTCCTTCTTCTTCTTCCTCTGCTTCTGCTCCTGCTCCTCCTCCTCCTCCTTCTCCTCCTCCTCATTTTTCTCCACCTCCTCTTCCACCCCCTCCTCCTTCTACTTCTGCTTCTTTCTGATTTCTGTCTTAGAAATGTTTGGGAGAATGGCTGAGACATTTGAAAAGTTGCAAGTAGAAATGAAGGAATCTAAGGGGAAAAAATGAATCAAATGGGAAAACCAAAAGGGTCACTCCATTCTCTCATTTTTGAAAAGGCTGCAGATTTGGCTGTGCAACTGGAGAGGTTAGATGTAAAGGTGGAACTGCTTGGGAAGTGAGTAGCACCAGAAAACGTGAAACAAAAGGACACAGACCCAGTGATTGAAAGCAGGTGTTTCCTGCAGGATGAAAGAGGGGAAGCAAACCAGGCTAGAAGGCAGATTGTGGCTCAGCTCATTGCTACATACCTTTCATTTCAAGTCTCCACAACCCCTGGGTGTGGGAGTAGCTGGGTATGGAGCTCAGAGGGAAGAAAGAGGAGGAAGAAGAGGAAGAAGACAAAGAGGAGGAAGAGGAGGAGGAGGAGGAGGAGGAGGAGGAGGAGGAGGAGGAGGAGGAGGAGGAGGAGGAGGAAAATCTGAAAAAAGTCAATTTTGAGGGAAAGGGTTAATCATGCTCCAGCTGCTCCACCAGAGGAGGGGCCTGGAATTCCAAAGTCACCATCAGGTTGTCTAGTAATTGTTCAGCACATGCCTGCTAATGGTGCTAATCATAATTAGGATAATATGGCAACGTATAGAAGTCAAAATCTGGGACATTTTTAAGAGGCTATTCTTTTCTACAGAATGCATTCCCCTATTGGAAAACAAATATTAAATAACTGGGCTACCCAAAATAGAGTTATTCCTCAAGACAGCAAAGGTTTGACAACACCTGTGCTAGAGGCTGAATAGTGAACAATGAAACAGAACAAGGGGGATAAATATTCTTAAAAAAAAAAAAAAAACAATCGCTTGGTGAATGGTGAGATTCTGAGATGCTGCCTGTGCCTTGGACTCACTGCCAGACACTACCTTTTCTTGGAGGTTGGAGGTGAGATGGCACAGAATCAACAACACAGACTGCAGGAGCAGGTGAGAAATGCTTGCAGCCCTTGGCAAGCTCATCTGAACACTTGCAAGCTCCTTCAATATCCTCTTCCTGCACTTCATTGGTCCCAAGAAAGCATTGCTTCCAAACAGCAGTTCCCGATTGGCTGGCATCATCTGCACCAACAATCCTCGGTCTCTCAGGCAGCCCTCAATTAGATCCTCCTGTAGAAGATGTTTTTGTGGCTATGCAGCCCTCTATGTTTGCATAGAGGTGGCCCTGCCATTCCTGCTACACTGCCCTATGGGAACATTTGATGAGGCCATTATAGAACAATGTCACTTGGTGGCTTTAGGATTGTACAAGGCACTAGGGAAGCCTTCACAAACTTTGTTTCAGCTGAAAACAAAGTCATATTAGATAGGTGTTGATAGAGATCTGGGCGTTGGAGAATTCAAATATTGAATATAAAAGAGTTATTAAACCATTAAAGGCATGGGCAATGCCAATGGGGCACAACTGATAGTGGCTTTCACAAGCATAGTATGAATATAATGGGCCAAGTTATAGCTAGAGGTTTCAGATATCATAAATCCTGGTGATTTCATTGGAGTGGATTCGGCCAAATTGTGACAATACCACTAAAAGCCTCAGGCCTCGAAATGCCTGATGTAGTAACTGTGAGAAATATGGTACTTTCTGAGCCAGGTCACAAAATATCCAGTGTGTTAACTCTGACAAATATGGTAGTTTCTGCTAGAGAAGGGAGTAAGCCTTTTCTGACAACAATGGGTTTTCATGGAAAGAAAGCCTAGGGCTTCTAGGTATGTGCAGGTGTTGTGGCAAGGAGTACCACTGGACCAATGAGAGAAGGACCAAAAAGGACATAGAATGTAATTTCTTGCCATTGGGAATGATATGGGGGAGGCCTACGAGCTCTTGAAGCCCATAGTTTTATTTCCACTGGTCAGCAAGAAAACAATAAACAGGCAGACAAACTGCAACTCAATATTGATGAACTCATGCACATCACTGAAGGCAGTGCTCTTCTAGATTAGGCCACAAATAAACCTCATGCCCTGTTCTAAAAAATTCAATATTACAAAATAATCACTGATACTTATTGTTCTTTGTCTTCAGGGACAGCCGGGATGATCTTGGGAAGAAATGGATTAACTCCCCAAGGATTCATTGTGCATCCATATACTAAATATGGGGATTTCAAAGAAGAAATTAAAATTATGGCTTATGTTTTTTTAAATGCAAATTAATGCAGGAAATAGGATTGCTCTGTTTCCCTATATTAAGGACAAAGCCACTCCAGTAAAAAGAACAGTGGGATTTCAGTGTACTGTAAAACATGTGACCTGGCAAACAGTGGTTAATAATCAGAAACTGAAATTAAAATTTCAAGTAAATGGTGTTGAAATACGAGGTTTGGTAGATGCAGGAGCTGATGTGACTTTCATTTGCAAAATAATTTTGGGATTTAGAATATGAGTTCAAAAGGTTTGTACACAGTTTATAGGAGTTGTTAAATGGTCTCAAATAAAACACAGTGTCCTACAGGTTAAATATGTAAAGCCAGAAGAAAAAACAGGGAACTTGGGATATTATGTAGATAACATACACATACATTTATGGGGAAACGATTTTTTACAACAATGGGGTATTCAAATTAATATCTCTGCAATCCCAGAGACATCTCATGATGAAATTAGTGGTGAGGGGAGAGTGGTAGATGCTTCTGGGGAAATTATTGATATGTGTCATCAAAAATAATCACAGGCTGTGCCTGTGGTCCAAACATGGGGTATCACAGAGATTGAGTTTCCAGATTTAAAGAGGGGGTCACTACTAAAAAAAAATCAATGGCCCTACCCTTAACAATGTTGAATGATAAGTGTGTATGGGTAAATCAGTGGCCTTTAACAAAGGAAAAATTTCAGGCACTTGACATCTGGTACAAGAGAAGCTAGAGTCCACCAAACCATGGAATGACTGTGTATTAATTATATAAAAAAGAAATCAATAAAATTGAAGATATTAACAGATTTAAGAGAAGTGGATAGAGTAATTCAGCCAATGGGTCATTTAAAGCCTGGAAGATTGCTTTTTCACAATCCCATTTCATGAGCATTACAGGGAAAAATTGCTTTCTCAGTACCTACAATAATAATAATAATAATAATAATAATAATAATAATAATAATAAAAGTCAAATAAACACATATCATTGGAAAGTCCTCCCTCTCTCTTGTCCAATTTCTATGTATTCTGATATCCCTGAGGCTTTGATATGGCTCATTCTTGCTGTAAGCCTTTGTTCCTCATGACATTACTGCAAAGTCTGTCATAAGTGGTCTCATTATTACATGGCTTACCTTTACACATGAAAAATATAGAGTTCTGTTACAAATTCAAATAATTGGATAATCAGTTAGAGTCTGAACGTATTAATCATCAAGTTTATGAAGTACATTGACACTCAATTTTATAAATCTAAGAAAGGGATGATATACTTAAAACATCAACTTTGTATTTAATGAGGTAATACAGAACCAAATATTTGTCGGAATCCTTAAAATTATTCATCCTGTTGTTCAGTTTTAGCAAAGTTGAATTAATGACCAGAATATAGAATTTATAGATGCAATACTGCTGTTTTACCAGGACCTTGTTTGTTCTATCAGCAGAGTACCCATCAGGGAGGTATACAGAACAACATACTTTAGAGAAAGCATAAGTATCAAAGCTTGAGACCCTAAGCCACTTTTAGTACCATGTGTAGGAGAATAAATTAAAGGTGACATATCTTGTATACTAAACACACATACATTCATTCATGCAATCTTAAATCCTTCAGATTTAAGCATAAACACTTGCTTTATACAAATTTGACTCAACTGATAATTAATCTCAACTTTTTTTTTCTTTCAGGTTTATAGTGACAGATCCCAGTGTGACCAAAAAATCACCATAGAATTTATTCTGGTTGAAGTTCAGAAATAGAGAAACCACAAAGTTTTGTGAAATTATTATTAAGGAAGTTGTGTGAGTTTCATAGGTCATAACAGAAATAACAATGTATGTATGGATACACATACACAACCAAAATCTAAAATCACATGTGTTTGCTTAAAATAGAAATTTTGTAATATCTTACTTTGGTGAAAAGAAGCTTATTAAGGGTACAATCTGGAATGTTTTTATTCTGTAATTTGACCATCATAAGATTAGCTAAAGAGAATATTTCAAATAAAATTGAGTTTGACCTGGTTTTTCTTCTCCCTCATCTTCTGATCACCACCTTGAAAATGCTCCTAGAAAATGAAGCCAATATAGAAGTCATGTTCAAAAATGATCTAGAAGATGCACACTTAATATTCCATGGGGATATTATCTACAGCTTACAAATATATAACACCAGGAAATTCATACAGGTTTCAGATTTATGGCTTCAGAGAAAGTAATAGAATTTCATAATGACTGGATATAGATGAAGATAGAATCATTTAGAGATAACATGAACACATTACCATACCAGATTTCAAATATGAAAGACAAATAATATAAATAATATAAATAATTTTATATTCAGATATCTGATGGTAGATTGTTAATCCCATATACATAGAGACCACTGTACCTATTAAGAGCCTAGTAAGGATGCTGTTGATAAGTGTAAATCACATCTCACTATTGTGAATATCATTTGACAATCTAGTATACCTTAAGTTTAATTCTCCTGGGAAACGTAATGTAAGTACAGACTCTTGACAGAATAGATAGTGGGATTCATTTAAAAGAGTGCCCTGTGATCCCCACCTTATACATGCACTAGATATCTTCCTCCAAGAGTTCTAAGAAATGCTGTAAGCTACTAAAAGTGACTGCATATAATTGAAAAGATATATTAAAGCTGTTTGGATCTGAAATTGACTTTAGTCCATCAAAATCCCCAACGGCTATGACACAGCTTATGGAAGCATTAAACAGAAACTTTCAGTGAGCCAATTGTACAGTTGGGTCTAATGAGCCCAACAGCTCTTTCTGTGATTATTTTCCAAGCTCTTCCACGTGTAGTTGGAATATAAACATTCTGCAAGTGATAGCATCTCATTTTGATTCTTCAGTATGTTGAATTAAAAGCCTAGACTGCTTTTAAAAATAACTGTATTTATAGGTAATATAAGGAGACAGGATGAACTGCAGAATATGGTCCAGGTTTTCCTCTTTACAGAAGCAAGATGAGCAACTACTGGCAAACTGATGAGCAGCTAGCAACTAATTGACTTATCTAATATTTTGCTTTTCATTTCCCAATCAA
The DNA here is from genome assembly GCF_011762505.2 of Arvicanthis niloticus. NCBI lineage: Eukaryota > Metazoa > Chordata > Mammalia > Rodentia > Muridae > Arvicanthis > Arvicanthis niloticus. The sequence continues at coordinate 45,973,985 of NC_047670.1, forward strand.
TATATTCAACAGGGAATTTTCAAGTTTCACCAGGCAAAAAAAGAATACTTCTCAGTTTTTTCACAATTATGGCATTTCTCACATATTCTTTCTTACTATATTTTAAAACATATAATCATTTAAATTTATTTCTGTACAGTTTCGTAACCAGTTAGAAATTAGCAGAATTAAAGGTCATGCAGGATGGATCCCTTCCTCAACCAATCTTGCACAATTCTTCAGTGCTTCATAAAACACTCATTTTTATTTGAGAAAATATTATGAATTTTCTACCTTGGATCTGTAATAACACAGCTAATTATCAATAACTACCATTTATCAATGTGTTGTCAGTTATTAGAAGTACTTTTGTGGATGACAGAAGGATCTTCTGTGATAGGAATAAATCTTATTTTAAAACAAAGCATCCTGAATGAAGAAGGTAAGAAGTTTGTCTTCAAAAGAAGACAACAGTATGGGGGAAAGAATTACCCTGAATCAATTACTTTTCTCTTACTGTGATAAACACCATGACCAAAAGTAAAATATAGAAGGAAGAGTTTATTATGACTTAAAAATCCAGACCGACAGAGGCAGAGGGAGAGTTTATATTGAGATGGAGCAAGAATTTGAGAGGTCATATTTCAACTGCACATAGGAAGAATGGATTAGAAGTACGGTCATGCTACCTCTAGTAAAAATGTATCTCCTAAATGTTCCATAACCTCCCAAACAGTAGTTTTAATCTAGCAGTAAAATCTGCTAGCCTACATAGGACATTTCTCATTCTCCTTTCTCATACCTCTTAATTAGATACAAACTTACCTATACTTTGAAGATTCTTCATCCACATGGCTGCTTAGAAACCCTCACCACTAAACTTGTTTTTTCATTTTTCTTTATCCCCTTTTTATATTACTTTTTCAGATACTGGAAAAACTCCTAAGATTTCTTGTTCACATATAACAAGCACTCTCAATCACTCTCTAAAGGACATCCTATTGTTCATCCTCAACAGAGAAAGCCTCTGTTCTCAGACATACCCTGCAGAGCCTGCCTACTTTCTTGACTTTCAACTCAGAAATCAACTGTGGCTTTCTCTTTTTCTCTTATTCAAGTCCCTTCTCACACCAGCTATGAAGACCTCTTCTTGCCTTCTTGTTTTTGTTTGTTTGTTGTTTTTTCTTTCCTCTTTTCCCCCCAAATATCAACACAATTAGCCCCAAATTCCCTTCTATTTTTATTTTAAATTTTTATCTATGAGACAATGATCCTGATAAATGACACTGTGTTCCTTGGTTATAGTATGCAACACTGTTTCAACAAATTGATTAGGAGAGACAATCAGAAGCTCTATGATCCATGTCACATCATACTGGAGAACTATCATGGCTATTTGTGCATCAATGAAAATTCTGAAAATGTGAATCAAGTTTTGTTATAAATATAAAGTAAACCCCATGTTGCTACAACAAAATTAGTCCCCAGAAAAAGAATTTTGAAGTATATTATATATTTTTTGATAGGTAAACAAATGATTTCTAAACTATTCATGATGAATAAAGTAACAGAATAAGGCAACTACCAGTATTTATTTTGATTCTCCAGCAATACTTTTGGAAAAGTGAATGTGTAATGAAGTCAATAAGACAAAGAAACCATCAAGGAAAATTTTTCTACCAGCTTCAAAATTATAGTTTCTATCTCAGTTCTATCTTACATGTTCTTCCGATCCCCTGTGTTTCTGTGCATTTGCTCCTGGCAAAATACTTCCATGGGCAATGAAAACTCAGTATCTACTGCCTTACCTAATTTTTTTCTTCTTATCAATTTCCACACTCATTTTTGAGTAAGTTTTATAACCAGCAATTGCTCATGGCTATCAATTTTCATTTTGTTCTTGCCACTTTCTTCTTTTTCTGACTCTGGAATGGTAGTCTTATAGGAGGTTCACATTCACAGCCTCTCATTCTTTTAATTTGGGGCATGACTTTAATGTCATTGGTTTAGAAATGCTACATAATAATGAACAACTGATGTTGGCCATGTCACTTTTCAGAGCTAAAGGGCACACATTGGAATCTCCAGGTTCTTTTGTTTCAGGGAAATGATTTGGGCCAGGAATATGTGGATCATGGTAGAATCAGAGACAGTGTTTTAAGAAATACAAGGATTTCAAATAAAGGAATTATCCAGAGTTGGGAAAGTTTGGGGACTCCTTAGAAAAGGTTATAAAATTATCCTGGATTCTCTGCCAATTTCACAGCTTTTGGGCCATCCTTATAGATTGTTCTTTTTATGCTATTTTCCTGTTTGTGTATAAGTCATTTTGGTGCACAGAGATTTGTCCTGTTTGTTGTGGTTTTGCCAATTGGCTTCTTTAATATGTCTATCTTCAAATTTTCTGTTCTATTCCATCCACTGATAATGAACAAATTTCTTGATTTGTATACACACACACACACACACACACAAATCCAAGAACCAAGAAGATACTTGTAAAGTAGGAAAACATAGTACAGCAAGAGACACAGAGATAATTTCCTATGGTCATTCCAAACTCACTGTGTATCAAGGCTGGGGCTTTAGAATCTTGACCTTTACAAGATGGCTGAGTGGATAAAATGTGTTTGTATTATTAACCAGAATACTTAATGTTAACCATAAACTACATACTGTGACAATTAGAGCCTAATTTCACAGACCACATGCGTAAAATAAAAATAAAAAATTAAACATTTCTTTTAATGTGAGTCAACATATACTTTAGTTTAAAAAGGTGAATTCAGGCCAGGCAGTGGTGGCTCATGCCTTTAATCCCAGCACTTGGGAGGCAGAGGCAGGCGGATTTCTGAGTTCAAGGACAGCTTGGTCTACAGAGTGAGTTCAAAAACAACCAGAACTGCACGGAGAAAAAAAAAAAAAAAAAAAAAAAAAAAAAAGGTGAATTCAGCCATATTTTCATTCTAAACAGTGAATTTTGAGAAATAGCAATTTTTTTCTCTAATTTGACGAAGTATTTATTGAGATACTTGAGATCCTACTCTCTAAACCCTTCATTTTCTTTTTAATTTCTCTGCTTATTCTACACTAAGACAACTCTATTTTTTTGATGTTGTGTATGGAGATTAAATTACTGATATTTTTTCCAGAGAAACAGATTCTTCAAATATCACAAATGTCCAGAGTTTCTGTTATTGTTGTTGAATGCCTATTAAAAATTTGTCATTTTGTTCACTTTGTGATTTAGTAGCTGAAGTGTCTAATTATCAAATTGGCAGAGTGTTGGATATGCCCATAATGTGTCGTATTTCCTGGTTTATATGATTATCATCTTGTCCCTTTCTTTGCACTCCCTTCTATCTCTTTTTTAAAATTAGGTTATTACTATGAAAGAAATATGTAATTACATGATAATACTAGAAGAAACTCTGACCTACACATAGTTAACTGAGGACTTCCACAATCCATTGCCCACTCTCTTTTATCCTGGCATGAAAACCCCAGTGACCATAAGTCTACAGGAGTGAGCACATCTGTAGTTCCATAAATCAGTGTTTCATTCACTTCCTAAGGATTATTACTCCCAGGAAATATTTTATTTGCATTTAGACTTATGTTCCATGATAAAGTTAAAATCTCATGGAACTTATGTAGACTGGTTAGAATTTAAAGAGTCTATGAATTTTAATCTTACTAATAACCAAGCATCATTTTATCAACATCTCCATGGGTGACCCTGGGACACCAGTATTTTCAATTACTAATATTCCCTTGCTGATGAATGATCTCTGGGTTTCTATAGTTAACCCAAAATTCACTCTGAATGAACTCCAAAACCAACAACATACCAGATTAATTATTACATTTTTAAGCTTCAGAAAACCATCATATTTTAAACCAAAGGTATTCTGCCTTTTTATTGTTAGGATTTTCACTGGGACTCTGTTTTATTTTCTAATATTTATCTTATTCATTATTTCTGTGTACAGGCTCTTTGTTTCTGTCTGTCTATCTGTCTATGTGTCTGTCTTGTACTCTCTCTCTCTGTCTCTCTGTCTCTCTGTCTCTCTCTCTCTCTCTTTCTCTCTCTTTCTCCCAGTGTGTGTGTGTGTGTGTGTGTGTAAATGTACAGGTGCATAGAGAGGACAGAAAAGGGCATAGAGTCCGCTGGAACTGCATGAAGCTGTGTAGTTGTGAGCTACCTAGCCTGGATGCTAGAAACGAAATTTTATCTTCTTCAAAAGTAACTGTTAAACACTCTACAATCTGTCCATCCTTGATAATGTCTTTTAAAATCAAGCTGAGTCTGTGGGTTTATCCATAAACAGTTTCCTTACTTCAGCTTCAACTAGTCATGATACTCTGGGCTTATCCTTAACTGTTTCTTTTCCTCACATTTATGTTTGATTTTAACTTGGAATATGCCCCTTCATAAAAATAACACTTCATTGATTTACCATTGGCCTATTAATTCTGATTGAAAGACCATAGAAACTTATGGAAAGACATCTGTTTCCACTTTCTTAATATATTTTCTCTGGCACTGTAGGAGTGATAATTTTGGAATACTTGTAAGCCAACCTATATATTCTACATCATTGGAAAAGTGTATTACCACTAGGATATACTCCTAGAATCTGTGCTTCTGTAAGATACGGTACCATACCAAGTAAGTCTTCTGTCTGGCAACTTACCTTTACCAATTCAAGCCTAACCTTTTCCAGTCTGTTTTTTTTCCATGCTGGGTCACCTTCTAATGATTTCATTTTTTCACCATGTTCTCATACTGGTATGTTCAAATAGCTATAAGTTAGTTCACATGTAGAACTTCACTTATTATAAATATGCAAACCTGCCCAGAGTCTCATGACACACCTGCTTCTAGAAGATCTTGGTGCAGAGCATGCTATGATACAATTTTGTCAACGCTTCTGGAAAATTTTATATAACTGAGTTATTAACATGTAATATGTAATTAGTTTCTATGTATATAAAAGCACCTTAGTACCTATAGTTCCATCATGCAAATAGATTGTTGGTGATTAATTTGACAGTGTTTCTTTGGCTCTTTTGTGAGCATTTTGACTGTCTTGATAATGATTCTTTCTATGAGCAGACATGACTGTTGGTTCTTGGACAATATGACAGTAGACTTATTTTTTACAGTAATTTGTTGTCATCTATACATAACATCTAATAAACAGTCACTTTAAATTTTTCACCATAAATTGCCTAATTTCAGTTTCTCCAAAATAAATTCCTGTGTTTGGCTATGTTTTGTGTTGTATTTTAGAAAACTTATATTTAATGTTTTCCCTAGCACAGAGGTATAAACCGCTATTGTAAGCAATATAAATATTCTAAGGTTTATTAAAGTTGTTTTCCTGTGAGTTGTATTTTTCCTGTCAGTTTCCAAGTTTCTTTAGACTCAGAAGCAGAATACACATTTCAGAAAAAGAACAAAATCAATGGGCACCATCATTTTATACCATACAAATACCTGGAATTATAAAGTTCAATCCCTCACCTTGTGTATTGTCCCCATTGTTGGGTTTATTTCCAATCTAATCCATTCACAAGCTACCTACTGTTTCTCTCAGCTGTAAAATATAAACTAGGTGACTTACTTGGGTCTTTCTAGCAGGTCTACAGTGACAGTGGGAAGTGATTCATTCACTTGCATGAAACGTCCATGTTAGGGCAGTTCAAACTGGACAATTAACAACGCCATGGCATTAATATTGAATACTGCTCTAGATTGGAAAGTGGTAGTAAAGTTGGTCAAAGAAACTCATAACATTAATACTAGAAATGAGAACAGCATGTTTTATTGTATTAAACAGCCTAACAATGACAATTGTTTGACATCTTAAAACACAACCAAGAAGTTCCCAAAGTTCTATAAGAATTAAAACCACATTAACAGACTCCGCTTGAAAATAGAACATGGATTAGATTTAAAATAAAAGCACTCTCTTGTTTGGCCCATTTGTTAAGAGCATTTACAGGTTACAGCCTTCTCATAGAATTATCAGTACCAATTTTAGGACTCGATGTAAATCTGTTCATGTCTGGTGTATGTAATCTACATAAGAAATTGACAGCTCATTAGAAATGATGAAAGCATAATTATGAAAACAAACTGAGAAGAAAGAATGCTGTCTCAGCTGGGGACTTAATACTAAGTGTGTACTTTCCTTCACACTGTCAACTTGTTTTTATGGACATTAATTAGGTTGTTTTTCTCCAGAATTTTCATTCTAAGAAATCAGATAATGGAATGGAAATACATAACAAGAAAACCTAATGTGAAACAGTACATATAGGACCAGGGAAGGTTAAAGCCAATGATGACTTACCACTATGTTCCCAAGTTGAGGATGCAGTGATGTTAAATTTATTACAAAAGGTATGCATAGGTTTAGCCTAACAAAAAATTTCATAAAATTTTACTGTAAGCATTAAGTGTGTTTCCTGAATTAAAAATTATTAGGATTCTAATAGTATTTGTACTGATATAAATCTGTACCAAAGCAAGACATAGAGTAGCTCACACCATTTATGCTAGTAATGGAGAAGCTGGGATATAAGAATGTCATGAGCTTGAGGCTAGCCTGAGCTACATAATGAGTTTCAGGTCAGCTAAAGCTATAATAAGATGGTGACTCAAGACAGAAAATGAAATCCATACCAAGTGCTGTTTCATTAATTAATATAAATTTACTGCACTTAACAAAAAATTTCCCTAAAAGACAGAATAAAAGAAATAAGACTTTAAAGCTCAAGAACTTTAAAGCTAAAAAGATGGAGAATATGATTGCTGAACAGGCGTGAGAACCTGAATTGAGATTCCAGTCTTGTAAGAAAAAAAAAAAAAAAAAAAAAATGACAGTATGCCCTGGCAACCCTAGCACATGAAAATCATGACACAGAGATGGAAGGAAAATACAGTTTTGGAGGCTTGATGACTAATAAGTCTAGATAACAGGGTGAGCTATAGAACTCTGCCCTGGACTCCACATGAACATACATAAACAAGTAGAGCTTTGTGGCTTGAATTTGTGGTGATCCACCAGCTTCTGTTTTCTGAGTCCTGAGACAATATCAGTTTCTATCACACTCAACTGGCAGTAGTGTATAAAGATGTAAAATGATGTTCACTCACAGGATTAAAAGTGGGCAATATGTGATTAGATAATTTCATTAGTCTTTAGAAGAATGGAACTGACAGCAAAGTTATATATAATAGGGGATTATTAGAGTGGCTTATTGGCTGTAGCCCATCCAGTTGTCTACCAGAGGTCCAAGAATCCATTAGTTAGTTGTTCAGTTCTTCAGGCTGAATATCTCACCTGGTCTTCATTCAGTATATGCAGGAAACTTTAAAAAGTAACCTCTTATATCAGTTAAGAAATGAGTGACAGCAACCAGGCAAAGAGTAAAAATGTCCTTCTTCCATGTCCTTTATGTAAGCTACCAGAACAAGGTATTGCCCAGATTGAAGGTGGACCTTCCTTCCTCAAAAGATCCAGATTAAAGTCAGTTTTTCCTGATTCAATTTAATTTAATTTAATTTTTGATTTTTGATTAATTTAATCTTTGATTTAATTAAGAAAAATCCCTGAGAGGTGTATCCAGCTTCTTACCTTTTAGTTAATTCTAGATGTACTCAAACTATCACCAAGAATAGCCATCACAATAGCTCATAAAATAATAAATACACTTACCAATTTTATAATTTTTATTAGTATATGCAAACATGGATAATTTTATCTATATTAAGAAAAGAAAACTTGAAATGACATTAAGAGTTAACCTGTCATCTAATCCTGATGAGGTAGGGTCTGTGTGCTCTACTAGATGATGTAGCACTTGCTTGAATCATGATATGCCAGTGTGTTCTGGACTGAAGACGGGATAAACATGTGCAGAAACTAATACTTAAACCTGCAAGGCTCTGCCTAGTGTATGCATAACTGTTCTGTTTGCATGTATGTATGTATCATCATGGTACCTGGTACAGAGGAAGGTCAGAAGAGGGTGTCAGATTTTTTGGAACTGGAGCAGTAAAGTGTCATGTAGGTATACTGGTCCTAGAAACTGAACCTAGTCCTCTACAAGGGCAAATATTACTCGTAGCTGCTGAGCCATCACTCCATTCTCTCTAGATGGATTAGTTTTAGGAAATCACACAGTATAAGAGTTATAGGGAAATATTCAATAGTTAAAAGAACATGCCATGCTCTTTGAACACAGGAGCAGCTCAATTTGCTCACTAATTTTTGAACTGCAGATGTATGAGAAACGCTGAACATCTCAGACGATATAAATACATAATGCATAGATTACATGGATCAATATACATTCCAGTGAGTGCTATAGCGTTTCTACATATACTGAAGCCTGAGTCCACACCCATTTAATAGATGTTTAAGAGGAAACAATGAAAAAGAAGGTAAAAAGAGAAACAGAATTAATAGTTGTGAACTAAGGATAAGGATCTCTAACAAATATAATTTACACACCTCAGAATATATTTTTTTTATTTTTATTGGATATTTTATTTACATTTCAGATGCCATCCCCTTTCCCCACCCCCCCCAGAAAACCCCTATTCCATGCCCCCTTTTTCTTTTTGCTTTTCTACACTTTTTTTATTTATATTTCAGATGCCATCTCCTTTCCCCATTTCCCCTCCCTAGAAAACCCCTGTCCCATGCCCCCTTTTCCTTTTTGCTTTTATACATTTTTTAAAAAATGTTAATCAAAGGCTTTATAAGTTGGGTAATGCTCAATCAGAAGTGTAACCCAATACCCAACCTAGATATAAAAACCGTCTTTGACTGGTGGAGACCTGTGAACATCTGCCTCCATGCCCCCTCTCTCTTTCTCTCTCATCACCTAGCTTCTCCTCTCCTTCATCTTCTCTCCTTACTCCATCTCTTCCTCTCAATACTCCTTCCCACTTATCTTCTCCTACATGTCACTCTTCCTGTTAAAGTAAAACTTTTCTCTCAAAATACAATTAGAGCATACTTATTCCTAATTGTACCAGTGAGGTACAAGATAGTCCTAATACCCAGTCCATCATTCTGTTGACTAACCAGAACCTCTGTCATCTCTTCTAACTAAAACACTTACTTTTGATCCTGGCTTTTTTTTTTTTTTTTTTTTTTTTTTTTTGGCTTTAGAATGAATGTCAGCTGATAACTATCTACTCAGATCTTTTCTCTCAAAGTAAATAGCCAGGATTGGCTATGAGACTATGGGTCTTCAACCCCGTCAGAAATCCAGAATGACTGAGTTAACTGAAGTTATGGGAAGCACTAAACGTAGCTTCTAAAACTTAGCCAATTTATAGAGACCGCTGAACACCTGAAAAGCCCCTATACTACCAAACGTTGGAGCATCAAATCTTCAGCCTTCTGGCCCAGAGTCATCTGACAGACCTTAGTGATGCAGAATTATTAAGGGCTGATTACTCTGTCTAGGCAGATATAATCAGTCGACTATTCTGCATGTGTGTCCTTTTCTGAACAGTAATTTGTCTGTAGATGGAAAGAGGCAATTCTTGTCTAGTGGTTGTCACCACATAACTGGCGTAACTCCAAAGATGCTCAATTTCCTCTTAGAATCCAAGACAGGAAGCTGTCAGGAGCAGACAGGTCTCTAATCAGAATGGACATTAATATATAAATATTTGTAGCATCAATTCTATGGTCTTCTGATGTTTTGAAAACCAACTATCCATGTAAGGTAACCTGGACTGTTGTCTGTTCACTCCTCTCAGCTATTTCTAAATAAACCTTCTAACAATAAACTCAAAGCCATGAATTTGCTATAGTCCCTTAACTCATAGGTTAACCGTTGCAAATCAGTTAAAAAAGTTAAAGAAGGACTGGGGCAAGCCTTGTATTCCTAAATGTGTTATACAGGCACAATGCCATGAGAGTATCAATATTCATCTCGCTTTTATATTAATAAGAAGCTTCTACCAATGAAAACCTTAAATTTGAAATCAAAGTAAATTTTGTACCATTTAAGAAATTATAACTTCATCTTGATAATAATTATACAGATTTCTACCAATAGGTTATGGCTATGCAATAAGTCCTAGCTAATCCTCCCTGTTCCAACAAAACCACTACTTTTCCCTAGAAAGACAGACCATTATTAACCACATTAGTCCCCAAGCCCAGGGAATAGGGGCGCTGACTCTTCTTTAACTTCTTCAAGCTGATTGCGGGCGTTGAGATATTAGAAGAGGGATAGGGGGAAGAGTAAGTTGATAAGCCTCTGATACTGTGTCTTCACTGAATCCAGATGGAATTCCAGGACATCAGAGGTTTGGGCAGGTCTGCTCCGTATGCTTGATGAGTAGATACACCAAGGCTGTGTATTCTGCAATATACAATTCTCAGAACAAGTTTTAGTATCAAGAAAAAAAAAATTTTCCCCCTAGGGAGCTGACATTTTTTTTTTTTAAAAGATGTTGGTTCTAGCAACTTTTCTTTCTTTTTTTTTCCCCTTTTTAAAATTGGTTGCAATATTTACAATTCAGATTTTATCCCCTTACCCCACTTCCTCCCACCACCCAGAAACCTCCTATCCCATCCCCCTCCTCATACTTCTATGAGGCAGTGACCAAGTAACTTTGGTTTCTGTTGTTTACATCCCTGCGCTTGCCTTTCGCCATTTGGTTAGCTGTAGTTCTACTTGCACTCACTGGTTCTGACTGGAGTCTGCCTTTCCAGTTATCTTGGTTGTATCAGAAATCCTCGGGGTAGGGATGACTCTATGGTCCTGAGCTCCAGCTGTTCTGGGTTCAGTGGCTCTTCTAGGGTATTTCAGGATATGGAGTCTCCACAGTGGTAGACCAGCTAGGTGTTTGCTATTCTGAATGTAGTTGCTCCTCTAGGATGCTTTGGGATATGGTGTCTCCTGCTCTGCTGCTCTGTGGGCCATGTCCTCACTAGGATGCCTGCAGCTCTATGGTCCTTGACCTCTCTTGAGTGCCTCTGCAGCTCTGCAGTCTGTGAACTGTGAACTCCCTAGGGTGCCTCTGGATTCAGTTTCTAGAGGGGAGCAGATCAGCTGGGAGACTGCTGGAGCCACTGGTATCCAGGCCAGAGGCAGAAGGGGTGTGGTTCTCCGCAGGGGCTGGGTCTAGCTGCCAGGTGCCTTCTGGGGGGGGGGGGTCTCTCTACTGCCAGTTGTGCTTCTAAGGCCTAGGGCTGTGGGCGGGTTCTCCTACCTTCTGCTCTGTGATCTGTGACCTCCCTCGAGTGCCTCTGGACTCAGTTTCCAGAGGGGAGCAGATGGGCTGGGAGATTGCTGGAGCCACTGGTATCCGGGCCAGAGTCAGAATATAATTGTAATGCAAGTGAATTCTTAAAAATTGGAAAGAAGAGGAAAACATGAGCTACACATAAGAGAGAAGAAAGAAAACAAATCTTAACCCTGATGTGGCTCCTCCAATTCTATTTTCAGATGCTGATTCCAAATACGTTTGTAACTATAATCATGATAATAAGCATCATGTTGAAGAATAACAAATCCTACCAAACAATGGAATCTAAAGACATTAATAAAATTCTAGAAATGAAAAGTATGGTATTTGGGAGGAAAGGAAGGAAGGAGAAAATGAAGAAAACACATAGGCCACTCATACCTGGAAGTTTTCAACAAATCAAAACATGAGAGGAGAATCAGAGGAATTGAAAATGAACCAAGGAAGAGTTTTATCCAGTTTGAACAGCTGACATCTAACTACTGTCTGAATTCCTGTCGCTTATGCATTGTCAGAGAAACAGTAATTTGGGAAAGAATACCCAAAGTCTAATAGGCACATAATTGGAGTTTCAGAAACAGGACTGAGAATAGTTTTGAATATTCTTTGCTAATCATTTTATTCATTTACATTTCAAATGATATTCCCTTTCCAGGTCACCCATCACCAAGCCCTCATTCCTTCTTCTCTCAACCTCTCTCTTCTAACTCTATGATGGTGCTCCTCTACCCATTCACCCACTCCCACTTCACCCCTCTAGCATTTCCCTAAGCTGGGGAATCAAGCCTCCCTCCCCTTTCATTGATGTCAGGTAATCCTCTGCTACATATGTATCTGGAGTCCTGTATCCTGGCTCCATGTATACTCTTTGGTTGGAGGTTTAGTTCCTAGAAGTTCTGGGTGGTTCATTGTTCTTCTTATTGGGTTGCAATTCTCTTCAGCTCCTTCAGTCCTTCCCCTAGCTTTTCCATTGGAATCCCCTGGGCTCAGTCTGATGCTTGACTGTAAGTATCTGTATCTCTATTGGGGAGGTGCTGGTAGAGCTTCTCAGGGAATTTTTAAAGAGTTATAGCTTCCAAACTTCTGTAATTAGTGAAAAAAGAAATGAAAAGATCTAAAATGCTTGGTGCTGTCTCAGGATGATAAATCCACATTGAAGGTGAACCTATAAGTCTTCTGAAAACTCATCAGACTAGATAATGATCCAGAAAGGAATTTTATCCCAAAATTATGAGGACTATCAATTTATTTTCAGTAGTGATATCACAAGATAGAAATATGCTTCATATAACAAAAGAAAAAAGGTGAAGTATTCATAGTCTATAATAAGGGCAAATAAAGTTATTTAAAGATCATTAAAATTGCAGGTTATTGGTTACCAGCAACCTGGGTCTCTTGAGACTTATAGGAAGATATTTGTCATAAAAAAAGGACATCCCAGAGAATCTGACTTGAAAGAAAACAGTAGAGTCTGAGAAATGTCAAGTGAGTGCAAAAATGCTAATTTCTCAAAATTGTTATTATATCTTTGCAAAACTGGAAATAAAAAATTAGCATTGCCTTGTGGATTAAAACTTTATTTTCATTTAACATTTATGACACAGAGGCAGCCAAAAATTCTTACTACAGAGTCTTATTATCTTAAGCTGATATTAGTATAATATTTGTATTGTGTTTTCTCAGAGAATACTCAGAGTTATTAATGAAAGAATACTGAAAAGAAATCAACTGGCATTATAAAAGGATACTGAGATGGCAAAAATTGCACAGAAAGACAAATGGAGAAAGGGAAACTAGCTGGACATTTAATATAATTATATTGGCAATTTAAAAACTTCACATTCAGTGAAAATAAGTATAACAACTTAGAATTTGCTAGAGATATTTAATTCCAAGTTTCATGGGAAACAAATACAATGTCAAAACTAGCAAACTGGTAAGGTTTAGGTGTTTCAAAAGATATTTTTAAAAAATTTAGGAGTGGTGAAATTCTCTCTCTCTCTCTCTCTCTCTCTCTCTCTCTCTCTCTCTCTCTCTGTGTGTGTGTGTGTGTGTGTGTGTGTGTAAAATCACATAAATTTGTTTATTTTAACTTTCATATAATAATTGCAAGTGAGTGATTTCAATGAGAGGGGATATTGAAAATGCATATTTCTCTCTTAATTTCTAAGTCTGACTGGTAGTTCTATTGAAATAAATCAAATGACTAGAGCAAGTAGGTACTTAGTACTATGGCAGGGACCAAAGGCCAATGAGAGAGAGAAGTATGGTCACCAGAATCACATGAAATGAAGCCATGTACTCAGACTATAGTCAGATATGTATTCTGGAAGGGAGGGGTACCATTGAGAAGAAGCAGAGTAACTAAGCAGTTCTCTCTGATTGACCTGTACAGGAATTTATTTAACTATGTCCCAAAATGAGGACAGAGTACAAAGGAGAAGTGCCTTGACCTATGAGGCACAATGGATCACCTGCCTGACCTGGTGATTTTGACAGTAGTCTTCTTGCAATGATGTTAAATAGGTGTATTAGGTATGAATCATGGATATATTTTCTTGATTTCTTCTCTCTCTGTGTTAGCCATTCTATCAGTCCCATAAGAGGATCACTAACTTCTACAGTCTGCTCCTTAATCATAGTGCCCCATTCTGACAGAGAAAGCTTTACTCTCTTGATCTTTTCTTTGAATCACTAACCTCAGGTGCACATGGTAGAGTTGGAAAATCCAGGTTGAGCACTAAGTGACTCAACCAGACATTTTGTGCACAAAATTTAAAGGCATTATTAGAAAATTTGTAACTAAAAAAAAAAAAAGATGTTTTTAAATATTTGAAAATTGTTTTACTTATATGTTATAGGTGTAAATGTTTGTAAATATATGTTATATGTGTCTATGTATGTATGTATGATGTGTGTAAGCATATGTATGAGTGTGTGTGCCTGTGATTGCCAGAAAATGGCAAGCCACTCTTGGAGCTGAAGTTATAGGTGTTTATGAGCCTGATGTGGGAGCTGAAAACTGAACTCAAGTCCTCTACATCAGGAACAAGGACTCCTACATTCATTATATGACTACTGAAGACTTGGATTAGTGAAAAGCCTGGCAGTTTATTTTCTGGTCTTTTGGAAGTTGGGCTCTTCTCAGGCAAAAGAAAAAAATGTCTGGTGAATCAGGTTAGCTACTTTGAATTCTGCAAGGAGATAAAGACTTTCCATTCATCTAGCATACTCTCTTCCCTAAATTCCCCATTGTTTTGGGCCTTGAGGCTTCTACCCATATTTCCTGATTCCTGAGCACAGTCATGTAGTAGACTGTCAGCAGTTTCCAACCTTATGGTAAACTTAAAAGGTTCCCAGGCAAGCAGAAAACAGCTGCTAAGTAGGTAAGAGCAACTGAGTCAGGGTTTACTGTGACAGCTCCATCCTTTATCACTGAATCACATGTTTTTATTTTTGAATAAAGAATGATAAAACATGATAACCAATAACTAATTTTAGCACACTTCTGTATATTAATTATCCCAAATAAAAGAAAGATGAGAAAATTCTTTTATGAGTTCTTTTTTGTTAATTCAAATGTGTTTCATCCTAATTGTACTCTCAAGCCATCTAGCAATCCAGGCTCAAGCTCATTTTGTGAACACTTGAAGAAGACATTTGTGATACTATTTGCTTAGTACATCTATCTGGGGTCTGCTTTGAAATTTCACATTGACACCATGTGTGACTCCATGTATGACTCCACGTATGTTTCTTTCTATTTTATTGCACAGTGCTTAGATTCAGAATGAAAACAATAATTTTCCATAAGAATCTGAGTGAAACTAGTCTGAATGTCTTGGGGTTGTTTTGCAGTTCAAGATTAAAAAGCACTATCCTTGCTTGGTGTATATGTAGTTTCAAAGCTATTGTACAAGGTGTTTTTTTTTTTTTTCTTTAACTTGAAAGGACTTGAAGGATTGGGGGTCATTAAATTAAGAGAAAAATTTACTTTATATCTAAATTTTATTGTTTCCACTGTGCAAATTATCTGTGGGCTAAATGGCTAGTTGTTCTTCACTGTCTCTGGTTCTTTTCAATATTTCATGATCTTGTAGCTTGGACCACAGCTGTGTTCATTGAACTTCTCAAACATTCCAATGGCCCCTTTGATGCATGTAAAGATAGAATACATAGTGTTCAAATAGAAATTGCCACAAGTCTTGGTTCAAGCAACTCTAGACATTGCTAGAGATATTGAAGCCATGGGACGTGATGAGCATGAAGCTAACATTTGTCCTTAAACAAGCTGCTACACTCTCTTCAGTGGACACACAGAGGTTCTTCTGGTGGTCAGTCTCACTTGCAGTCACCACATGCTTTTCCTTCTTTTTGAGAATAGCTGTGATGTTCATTGTGAGTAAAACTGTTCTTGCTGAAAGGTGACATTGCTGTGCTCTGGGAGTCAGACATCTTATTTTATGACCTGTTGTACAGTTTCAGACTTGTACCTCATGGGAAAAGTTAATTTTTTAAAATCTTCATTCCATGGTAAAACTATTTCTAATGGAAAATTTAAAATGTGGTAGCCAATTTCTTTCTTTTTAAAATAAATGTCTGTCTAATACTTATTCCAAGTTAAAGAATAATGACCAAATACTTTATGAGCTTTATGTTGAAAAATAAAGTATATTCCATTCTAGTTGTATTCCCAAGCCAGCAAGCCATGAAGTATGTGCGTGTAGTGGGGAAGGCTATAGCCCATTTGGCGAACACTTGAAGAGGACATTTGTGGTACAAGACATGTTTACTTAGTACATATGTCTGGGGTCTTTTGAAATTTTACATTGAGTCCATGTATGCCTCCTCACAGCTTCCTTGTGATGTTTTTTTTTTTTTTTTTTTTTTCCCCATTTTTTTAGTTTCTAGTGCTTAGGTTTAGAATTTCAGCTAACATGGCCAGATTCCCATGTTTTTTTTTTTTTTTTTAATCTTCCTATCAAAATGGTACTTTACTGTGTTTTTTAGTGACCAAATTATGATGTCTTCCTGCCTATTCTCAGCAACTTCTGTGTAGACTCATCATTCACTTGCCAAAGGATGGCCAGCGGTCTCCTGTACAACTAGAACTTGAATACACGGCAACAGCATCCTGGTATGGAACTGCAAGGGTTATCTCAAAACCCACCTGCATACATTACCCTGCTTTACTACAAAGTAGAGAGCACTTTCTGGGTCTGTGTTTTTACTGTGTATTTATTCCTGTATCTCCCGAGCTTTGCTTGCTGCCCATGTGCTGCAGCTACTCAGGCAGTACTAAGTGGATTGAAATTTTTATCCCCTGTACAATTTGTTCAATTATTTCTAATAAAACTTCCTCACCGAGAGACATACATGTGGTTACATTTGTGAGCAATTTTCTATATTAAGTTAACTTGGTGTAGAAAGATTCACCCTTACTTTGAACAGCACCATGCTATAGGCTAGGGTCCAAGACTACATTAAGAAGGGAGAGGCGAGAGATGATGAGAGATGATCATTCGTATTCATGCCAATACTACTGAAAACAGAGATTAGCCCATCTCAAATGAGAACTAGTATGTCAAGCTGTGTCATATCTAATGAATACTCTGCAACTCCACCTTTAAATTGGGGATAAATTTAACAGATCTAGTTGGCCTTATTGGAAACATTACCATACATATAAGGAAAAGACAATTTTCTGCTAAGTAGTTAAAGTTTCACAAACATCAAACATTTTAAAAGCTGGTACTTGATAGTTAAGGGGTAAAAATAAAAAAAATAAAAGTTGGTACATGAAGCATTTAAAGCAGAGGATAAAGAAAAAGTTCAGGCTGCATTATAAAGGGTGATTATTTGTAAATAAATGCATCCCCATTCTATACACCATTTAATTTCATTCTCTGTTTTAGCATTTGGGTGTTAGTTTATTGTTTTTTTTTTTTTTTTTTTTTTTTTTTGTTTTTTGAGAGAAGATCACCTATAGCCTAGTCTGTACTTGATCTCCTGAACCTCCTCCTTCTACCATTGAGGTGCAGGGAATATAAGTATAAATTTACCCCACCCATCTTAGTTTTATCTCTATAAATGCATTTCTAAATTATGATGAATGACTGCTTCTATTGGCATATTTGCTGTAGTCTCTTCCTTTTAGTGATGACTTCTAATATACTAGGAATCAGTCTGTTGAACAACAACCATTTCTAAGTACATTCTTGTGGTGATTGCTTTCAAAGACATATTTTTAAATTTATTTTTCTTTCTTTCTTTTTATGGATATGAATGTTTTACCTGGAATGTATAATTGTGCCCCACTTACAAATGCCTGATACCCATGAAGGCTAGAAGAAAATATTTTGTCCCATGGCACTGGAGTTACAGACAAATGTGAGCTTCCACGTGGATTCTGGGAATTGAAAACAACCTGAGGAACTCTATTAAAGAATTGGGAAGTTTGAGAACCACTGCTCTAGAGTAACAAGTACTTTAACCACCACTAATTCATTGCTCTAGCCCTTCTTAATACAGAAAAAAATTGATTTGATAACAATTTTAAGTTAAACCAAATTTGTTTTGTGTTTTATCTAAAAAAAACACCCATATACATATGTGTGTATGTATGTACGTATGTATGTACATATGTATGTATGTATGTATGTATGTATCTATGTATTTATGTATGCATGTATAAAATTCCTTTGTAAGTGGAATAAATGTTAGTTTTCCAAACATTATTTATTAATCAATTGATTTGAGATAATGTATCCTGACATCATAATGTTCTAAATGATTATATGACTTTCATAAGTTGAATGGAAAGAAAATACATGATTAGTAGATAAGATTTGTGGCATGTAATGACATGAATTTTTAAGTCCTCACGATTTTCAATGTTTTTCTTCAGTGAATAGAGCTGACCTATTAACAAATATTTGTATGTCTATTCATTTATTATGTATGCATGTATTATGTATGTATGTATGTATGTATGTATGTATTATTTATTGTTTATTTGTTGATGCACAAGAAAACTTGGAATGAGAGAAAATTAAACAACCTTTTGTTTTGTTTTGTTTTGTTTTATTTTATTTTGTTTTGTTTTTAGGAAAAGCATTTAGTCATTATTATGTTGTTTTCTCCCTGGTTAGATTATCTGAAACTACCATAGCAGGGACATGGTCATTTTAATGCACAAGTCTGTTAAAATCATTGCTAATGTTTAAAGTAGAGGGTGAAGCAGTGGCATGTATTGGTTTTCATGAACTCAGTGAAATTTTGTTGGTCAATATGGTGAAAATAATTATTACTAACTAGGTTTTGCAAGTTTCACACAACCATGTGACATTTTATTATTGATAAAAGGATATATTTAAAATGTTACCAAAAGCACAATGTAAATACTGTCACAAATATAAGAAAGGAAAAAAATCATAGAATCAGTATATTGACACTGCTTTAGTTTCCAGGGGGAGAATAATTTTTTGTAAAATCTCAGATGCTTTCAGATGGTACAGCCCACATAATTTCTGTCATGATGAATCAACTATCCTATTGTCTTGCAAGAAAAGTTATAAAATATAAATAAGAAAGATCACATGGTATATTGTAATCAAACCTTATTTATAGCCACTGATATGCTTTCAAATAATTATTTTGTGCCACAAAATATTCTTATTTTCATTTATTTCTACCATGCTCTAAGCAGTTTTTAACTTTCATTTTGCATTAGTGTGCATGGAAGCTAGTACTGAAAGTTATAGAGTAGATAATGTATAAACAACACTTCTATTCCTCCCAGCTCTGGTCACATTGATGCCAAGAGGATGGAACCAAGAGACCAAAGGCTTGGGCTTGGGAAGAGCCCATTTTCTTTCCCAGATACAGTCATATCTTTCATCTTGGGTCACCTTCATATGTACATTAATTCATTCATGATGGCCTTGGTGTTCTGAATTAGGCCATGAAAATAGTGTCCTTTTGAAAAGTCATCAATTAAGAATTCCATTTTACTTCATGAGTTTTGGATCATAAATATGAGACAGAAAAGATTAAGTAACAAAATATTCCATAGGTGACAAAAGGATGACAATTTGCTGATCCTGTGTATATTCTCTGAAATATACTTCAGTTTTCTCTGAATACAACAAGACAGAAGTTTATCATGTTGGAAACCAAAGTTGACAGCATTGTACATAAAATCTTTAATTAAGGAGTAAAAATCTGTGGAATCCTGTAACTGTTATAGAATAACAACTAATTTAAGCAGAATTTTATCAAAGTAGTCTTTGAGGCCAAAAAGTTTGAAACCATCAAGTCAGACATGAGCACAAACAATTCACTCACAAAATAGACAAGGGGAAGAAAGAACTTTCTCCTAACAGATTCATAAGCAGAAGGTAGGGGACAAGCAGATGTTGGACAAGGTGAGACAGGTGAGACCATCTGTGCTGTGCCTAGTGGTGACTGTCCCAATGTAAATAGCTTTTTAAAACACTCGTCTTTTAGATGACAGTGATGATTTTCATCTCAGAAATGAATGCTCTTGTGCAGTGCCCAGTTGTCTGTTTCTATGGGAAGTTTTCAAGGTTCTACTTGTGTTGGCTGCCTTTCTTCTGCTTACTTTGATATCTGTGCTTATCATGTGAGTGTTACAACAAATCTGATGGTGTATGTATTCACTTACTTCCTGTCAGTTGTCCAGGGATTGAACTCTATAGATTGTCCAGATCTTCAGTGATCTCTGTGACTCCAGGGCCCAGGGTAATTATGGAACTGTAAGAGATTTTATAAATATCTGCTACATAAAATGTAACCGTGGCAGAAATATGATCTTGCATTTTGCTTTTGTCACTCAATATTTTATGATAACCATCTAATCTGCTGTATATTCTTCTTAATTATCATTTTAATAGCTACATAAAAGTCCATCAACTTCACGTATCAAAATCTGCTATATTGTTTCTGCTATGTACATCCAAATGATCCCAGATTTACCATTAATCAAATATTTAATTTGGCATTACTTTATCATTTGGGGCTTTTAAGAACTTGAATATGTAATTTTTTAAAAGAGCTTAATTGCTTTTAAAATGTATAGCATAATTTGATGATTTCTTAAATAAATGCTATAGCTAAGAAGACATAAAAAATGGTATGAAGTAAACATTATTAAACATGAAGTGAAATCAAGTATGACAAATATAAATTCTAGATAAAAAAGTTAAATGCAAGAAATGTTGATCACTCTGATGATAAAAGTTCTAAGCAAGTTGAAAGATTCAATTAGGGATCATTGTGAAGGCCACTAATGGAAAGAAGACATACTATCTAGAGTCAGAAACAGGTATGCTTCAATGATGCTCAACTATTTTTTCTGACAAAACTATATCCCTAAGGACTGGTGATGGGAGATTTCTAGTCAATCTAGAATAAATTGTTCTCTTTCTCTTCAGCTTTGGGTCAGTCATTCAGCAGTGCTCAATTTTAGGACATCAATATAAAATGACAATTGAAGCTGGTTTTCTGACGGTTATTCTGAAGACATAGTAGCATAACAAATACTAAATACTTTGAAAATACATGCATTGGTTCTAGAAATCAGGTTGCTGCTAAGACATGTAGTCTGAGCGATCACTCAATTCCCTCCCCATCTTTGTCCTTCTGTCCTTGTACCTTTTCCTTTCAAATCTATAGATTGATCACACACAGCACTAACACCATTTAGGGTCATCTCAGCATACCACTTAACATGAGGTAGGCCAGGAAGCTGATATGAAGAAAAATATTGCTCACATAATGACAGAAAACACTGTGTCCTCAAAGTCCCTCAGAAACAAAAGTGCTGTTAACAGCAGAGGAAGACACCACCTGATGCTACAGTCTCAGTACTGTGCCTCTGGAGTTCAGGAGACCTTTTGATCTTATTATGTGGCTGTCGAGGGCATTGAATTGGGCAGACTCACCAGAATGAAACTAACTGGTGTCAAAACTTTCCTAAAAGGTTTGTAAGTTTTGCTGTAACCTTTTCATCTCATTACAAATGCCCTGGTGAGTTCTTTTTTCAGTGTGTCACCCTATGAAATCATTTTGTGATGATCTCTTTTTCCACAGCCTCTGTAGAAGACAGCTGTGTAGTCTACTGGAACAGGGATGAGTCAGGCATGACTCCCTATTCTATTCTAAGAAGCAATTAATCAAATAGGACAGGTAAAAATTCCTGTGCTTAGCTCTCTGGTGACAATACATAGCATATCAAGACAGTCACACAAGTAGGTTATAACATGGCTCAAGACAGCTAACAAAGAAATAATGCATCAAATATGATAAATTGTAGATGGCAGGATGGTATTGTTTGTTTGCTATTATTTAACAAATAATAATTTGATTTTGTTTTAAACATTTTTATGTAACAATCAAAGCTGTATGCAGCTCTGTTTATCTTCAGGAAGAGAAAATAGACATTGTGACTCTCCTTTGGTGCTCCTTACATTTTAATTAAAGAACCACCTACATAATGGACAAGTGTGTGTGTGTGTGTGTGTGTGTGTCTATGTGTGTGTATGGTGTGGTGTGTGGTGTGTGTGTTATAAATGTATGTGCACATGCATGTATGTGTACGCATAGGTGCATATGTGTTCCTATATAGATGTGTGTATTATATGTATACACATTTTATCTATATGTGCATATTTGTGTATGCATGATTATGTTGTCATTGTTATGATAAAACCAGGATCTTTCTCTTACAAAGTTCACCAAGAGACATGTCTCTAAATACAGAAAATGATTCTGAACAGTTAGGGTTTCATTTCCAAGTTTAAGAAGACAGGCTATGACTATGATATCCGTTTCTCATCTTTCTTCCTTTTAAAAATCACATTACACTCATCATGTAATCAATAATTTACTTTCACTATAATATCTTAAGAAAAGCACAGTATTCAAATAATGGAAATTCTTTAGATTATTGTAAAACCCAAAGAAATGACTATCCAAAGTACATAGGAATTTTAACATATCTTTAATTTCCCATAAGCAGCAAGGGAAAATCCATTCAGAGATCGATACTGTTGGTCCTGGAGCTGTTCATGTAGGTATGGAAAGTGGTAGTTGCAGGAGTGGGGTGGAGCAGCATAAGGCCCACCAAATTCTCTCATGCTTGGCATTACTTCTGCTTATGGGTCTAGCTTTCTGTTCGTTGACTACAAGTTAAATGTGATGGTTCCCAGTAGAATCCTTATGCAGTCTATTGGTAGGGCAGTAGATTTAGGCAATTCTTATGGTAGCTTTCAGGGGTAAAAACTAGAGAGCATCATCTCAAGGTAAATGGCACTTGGGAATGGTCCAAATAGACAGCTTACTAAAAATCATGAGAGGCTAGGTTCCTTCTTCTTTCATATATTACTAGAGTATATTGGGGAATACACTTATATCTGGCCAGGTCTGTGAGATACACTTCAAAAATCAATTTATTTTTGCTACTGTGGCTCTTGTATGTAATTAGAGACTTGGACTGCTGAGATAAAAGGGTCACGATTTCAAAACCATTTGGAGCTATGTAGGCAGTTTCAGACCAGTCAAGAGAAACTACATGGAGCATTATCTCAAAACAAAACAAAAAGATGCATTTTTTTTAAAAAAAAATACATTTTTCTAATTTAATTTTTTTTTTACTTTTTTACTTTAGATTCTGTTCACTTCCCCCCTCCCTATCACCCCCTCCCACAATTCCTCACCCTCCCTTTCTCCTCTGGGTGTGTGTGGGGGGGGTGTGGGGGGCCTAGCTATCCCTCCATGCTGGCACTATGGCTCTCAGAGGCTAGTAAAAGTAGGAAACAGAGACAGAGAAGACAATAAAGTAAAAAGAGACCCTTATAGACTGAATATTTGCTAACTTAGTTGAAGGAAGGAGACCCATCATTAGTACTGTTGAAACATTATTTTTGGCAAATATGGCGCCAGATATAAAAATCCTTCCGATACAGTTAGTGCTGGTGAAGCACAAAGTCTAAGTAAATATTAGCAAGCTGAGCCTGAATTTAATGAATGGCTGGTTTGCCATAAGTATTCCTTTCCTATGATTTGACTGTCATTTACAATACAGATGTAATGTGAAAGAACAGAGTCGCTTAAGACAGAAAGACATGTCAGTTACCATTGCATGCCTTCAAGCTCCCTCCGTCCTTAACTTAGATGCACATGTTTCCTTCTCCTATTGTTTTATGTCCTGGTTATTTTTTGCTAAAAAAAAAAAAAATTAAGGGCAACAAAATAATAGTGTCACATTTTGGAATTAGAATCCTGATTATATTTTGTATATCCTAATTCCTTTTTATCTGACTTTTACCAAAGTATTAACTACTCTAACCAGATTTACTAAGCAAATGAAATGAACATAACATTATATATTTCAAGAATTTGCTAAAAGAAATGATTATTGGCATATAGTACAGTGACTTGAATCTAGCAAATTTTATGTAAGTGAATATAATGAATAAATATTAGAAGGAAAGGACTTTGCACTTTCTCACTCTCTTCAGTTCAGCTAATTTGCTTGATTCACAGCTTGCTGCTTTTCCAAGGCTGATGGGAAGTGACTGACTACCTACACTGCTTTCAACATTTGCCCAACAGTTAGTTACAGGGTACCACTTTCAAGGTGCCTGAGTTTCCTGAATTGTAACCCAATTTTGAATGATACACCATAAAACTGATTTAAAAAATGTTTTCTCCAGTGAAGATTACGTTCTTATTTTTACGAAAAAGGGTTGATGGCAAACTCCCACTTTCATGTGTGTTCTTGTGGGTTTTTCCTTCATTTCTCAAACTGTGGGGTTGTTATAGAGCAGAGGATATCAGAAGCCATCCTAAAATGTGCATCCCTCTGTTCAAAACCCAGCGTCACTATTTAGTGTATCTGCAGCCTTTGTAAAATGTGGACAAGTACTTAACAAATGAACTGCTTTGTTCTCTCTTCCCTAGATACTTTCACCTCAGTTTGTATCCATGAAAGGTATCTATCTTGGCCATCTCATCTCTAGCTTTCCTCCTCCACAGATCACATTTGCCATTAGGTTTTAGTTCTGTTTGGTCTGTTACCATGTGACTAAACTGTGTTTTAACCTTCTTTCACCCACTATTTATTCCCAACCTTGAGAGAAAATCAGCAGTTGTCAGGGGAGTAATTAGCTGCTGATTATTGCTGATCTATTAATTGAGAAGTGCTGTAGGCCCTGTTTAGAGTTTCTGGCTAATCAAATCACAGTACCTTTAATCAAAGCTTTAAAGATATTCTGAACTGAGCCAGAGTGTGGAAATTTCATGTATTTTTATTAGGAAAAATATTCCTCCTCTGCTACCGTGATGTTTGTTAGAGGTACACATCCTAAGCTCCAAGCTATGGCAACTCATTATATTTTAATATGATTGCACCTGTCACGGATCTGTTCCTGCAGTGAGTCACAACTCAGAATTTTATCCTAGAGTACTCATGTGTGGTTCAATGCCTCAGTGAGTTTAGTAACACAATACAGTGTGTAAAATAGAGAAATGACCTTCATAAAGCTGAAGAGTTTGCTATTTTCTTCAAAAACGATGATATATAACTTGTTGAATTATTAGAATTATTATTATTAAAAAGATATATCTAATGAAGTGGATTATTGGTAGGAGATATTGAGTAGTATGTAATCTTTATCTCATATTTTAAGAATGGAATCTTATGAATGAATAAAAAATTACTGACTAGACAATGCAATAAATTAAATTATAGTTCTGGTATATTTTATTGCATCAAAGATTATTTATACAGCTGAGTGTGTACATATATATATATATATACATATATATATATACAGTTACATAGATATATACAGTTACATAAAAATTAAGTAGGTTAGATTTAAAAGTTTGTTGTGATCGTGAATGTTCATTTCTATCACTTCTAGATATAGGAGAAGTAAGCTAGCCTGAGTTTTACAGGAAATTGAAAACTAGCTTGTAGTGGACCCTGGGAGTTTGCATAAAATTAGTAACAACAAACTATAAATTTGTTTCCTAATAAAACTTCTTTCATTTCTCTCTACTTTCAACAAACATCACTTATTGGTTCCCTCCTCTCTGCCATAGTTACTACCTCACATTTACAATGAAGAAAAGTGCTTATTAGAACAGTACAGTATGGAGCCATGTGTTCAGTTGTTTCATGTTTATTTGTTGACAGATTTAAAGGCTGATTTAAAAGCTGGGTGGGCACTTTGCATTGGCTTATTGTATTAGCTTTCATTTCCTTATAAATGGAAAAAGTAAAAGAGTTAAAATTGATTTCTATAGGCTACCTTTAATCTGCATTCTGAATATAAACAGGATCAAGCCACTAAATATAGTCGAGTGAGATTGTTGTCTAGTTATCAAGCAAAGACTCCATTTCAACATATTTTTAAATGCCAAATAAAAGCACTAAAATCCTAGCACTCTGTGCCCTCTTACTACCTTATTCCTTCTCCTTTCTAGCTGGAGAGTAACATACAAAAATGTTCAATGATCATGTATCAACTGATACCCAGATAAAGGAGTTATTCTCCAACATTACTCTATAAACCACATCTTTAGAATCAATACTTTACATTGAATTACTTTCTCCTAAAATCTCAGAATGGATATCCAGTCATGCACTCAATCTTACTAAAGAGGGGAATACCATCTCCATTTTTAAGATGTCAAAACGATGCTTCTTACAGACAAATTTATTCCCCCAAATGCAAGCCAGTGTTGAATAGGAAAAATAAAAGTAATATGGGGAGTCATTTTTTTAATGTGCTTTCATAGCAACAGCATGGGATGTCTTTATTGCCCTCCCTCACTTGATAAGAACTGAGTAAACACATGTCTGTAGAACTTCTTGGCAGAACTCATTAATAAAACTCTTAGGAAAACAGAGGAAATGGCATCATGAAGCTGAGTGTGATGCACTCAATGTACCAAATGCATTGGTCCCCTCTTATATCTTAGTGACTAGAACTGCTTCTAAGCATAACCACATACTGTTAGCCTTCCTACTCCTTCATCATGCACATAGTATTTCTTGAATATACGTTCAATGTATTGTGAGATCCATGTGTAATATAGTCCCCCTACCATAATACCTATGGTATTAAGAGTTGCACTGTTGTTATTGTGTTGTTGCTGCTGCTGTTGTTCCTGTTGTTTTTAAAAGCTAGCACTTGGTGGTAGATATATTTGTTAGTTGATATTCTTAATAAATAGAAAATCAATCAATATTTCCAATAAATCTTCTTTATTAGTTTACATGTCCCCTTTTCAAAATGCAACTTTATAAAGGCTTTTTATGTCAAAATATGATGAGCTATTGATTTAATACTTATTTGAAAATTGATTTAAGATCACCTAGAGATATGATAGACAGCTTATTTGTGACTCTGTGATGAATAGAAATACTTTTCTGTCTCTAAATTTCAAAATCTAGTTGAAAATTTCTGTAATCCTCTTCTCTCTATTGTATGTTTGTTCTCTGGCAACAAATCTGTGGGGAAAAGAATTGGAAGGAAAAGTGTCCTGCTCTGTCCTTGCCTCTTGCCAAGTAACATCTGGATTCAGTGAAAGTAAGATATCTCCTTACCAGGAGCATAATTTGTAAATTATTCATTCACTGTTTATTATATCTAGCACATGTAGTTTAAGAAAATTATGGCGAGTGCAGTAAATGCCAAATACTGAGAATCTGAATGTTCTGGAATCAGGTGGAGAAGAAGAACTGGATTCCGGTCAGGCAGTATGGGTCCTCAAGATAACTGTGATTTGAAATTGCTTGTGAAAGTGGATAGACGTTAGGGATGGGCAGAATAGTGTGGAGAAAAATATTTTCTTGGAAGAAAGAAGGAGGATGAAACAGCAAACTATGGGATGATTGCAGAACATCTTAGCTACTTTCCTGTAGTTTTGATCAAATACTCTAAACAAAGCATCTTAAGGGGGAAAGAGTTTATTATAGCTCACGTTGCAAGATACATCCGTCATGGCTGGGACACCATGGCAACAGAAGCTTAATGCAACTAGTCCTACTTTACCCACACACACTCAGCAAGGAGAGAGAGAGAGAGAGAGAGAGAGAGAGAGAGAGAGAGAGAGAGAGAGAGAGAGAGAGAGAGAGCATACTGACCCTCAGCAAGTTTTCCCCATTTTATACAAAGATCCCTTAGCAAAGAAATGAACAAACACTTCTGCTCATAATGTGCCTCACCTAACTCCACAAGCAAGCCCAGAGGCCTGTCTCCTATGTGATTCTAGATGCTAGCTAGTTGAATGTAACACTAACCATGTCAGACTTTCAGTCAAGTGAGCCAACAGAATACAGTCTTCAAAAATGAAAGGTTCATAAAGGTCTTCTTTGCTTTCAATATTTTTTCTGGCTTGATTTAAATTTTCATATATTTTAAAAATCCTCTCCCTATTTGCAATTTTTATGATGTCTTATCTTTACTCCTCTGGAGCACAAGCATAATAAGTAGCTTATTT